>NC_051083.1:104367656-104432318 GCF_004664715.2 Peromyscus leucopus
TACATTCCTCTTGTTTGGTCAGAGATTGTAGATCACCAAATGTTAGCACATTTTAAAGGCGTATGGAGGGGAACAGCTTTCTGTTTGTAAAAGCAGTCTTCAACATGAAGAAGTTAATCAAAAGAAATAAGCATGGGAAATTTTTAGAAAGAAAATAGCATTCAAGGGTGCCAATGGGATTGTTGGTGCTTGAAATTTCAGGAGAGCGAACAGGTGGTAGGCAGAGAAGGCCTGGACAATGGTTTGACATCACAGCCTCCAGTGTTTGTGAAAGTTGACTAACTTAACCTAAATGACATACAGGACACTGAAACCTTTGCCATCTCCAGGAGTTCAGCAGAAAGGGTAACTTCTGCCCACGGTTAATCTGAACAGTATGTTCTTTCATGCTATAAAAATTTCTCCAGGATCAGGACAAAGCATAATATCGTTGCTTCACCTCGATTTCCAGAATCCTGTCTAGCAGAGGGGCACACTAGGCCCTCCTGCATCAACAGGACATCTAAACCCCACCTTTCTTCAAAAGGAAAAGAGTAAGATGGTCCACAACAGTATGGGGAAAGAAGTCATAAATCAGCCCTTCCTAAATATGGTCGAGCTATGGAAATACAGTCACAGATACCTGTTATATGTCACCATCCTCTCAGGCTCCTAGTGAATGAGAGTCCATTGTATTGGGAAGTTCTCAAACTGCACATTTGTGACTCCATGTACTATCTCTCCCTGCCTATTATGTGGATGTATAGTCTAAAGAAGACCAACCAAAGGACCAGAAGCCCTACTACCATCTTGATGCCTCCATGAACTCAAATAAAGCTCCAGTGGCTGACTGATGTGGGCTCACATTAAGTCAGAGTTCTCCCTGTTAGATTCCTAAAGCCTACCTGTTACATTCGTAAGAGGAAAGGGGAAATCAGAAATGAGGGTTTTGGAAAGTCACACTCAAGAGTGTGCAAACAGGAGACCGTGGGTGTTTTCTCTTGTGTCTTGTGTCCACCTTCTCTCAATAGCTGCAGTGCACCAGTCTCTAGAGCTGCAGTGTAACATCCTCTCTAGATCTGCAGTGCATCAGTCTCTAGAGCTGTAGTGTTTCATCCTCTCTAGAGCTGCAGTGCATCATCCTATCTAGAGCTGCAGTGCACCAGTCTCTAGAGCTGAAGTGCATCATCCTCTCTAGAGCTGCAGTGCGTCATCCTCTCTAGAGCTGCAGTGCATCACCCTTTCAAGAGCTGCAGTGCATAATCCTCTCTAGAGCTGCAGTGCATCACCCTTTCAAGAGCTGCAGTGCATAATCCTCTCTAGAGCTGCAGTGCATCATCCTCTCTAGAGCTGCAGTGCACCAGTCTCTAGAGCTGCAGTGCATCAGTCCCTAGACATGCAGCGCATCACCCTCTCTAGAGATGCAGTGCCTCAGCCTCTCTTGCAAAGAATAATGAGGCTACAATCGACAACCCAAGAGAAATCAGGTAAATAGGAGGTCCCAAAGAGGGACATGCATGGATCACCCCAGGAAGGGAAAATGGATACAATCTCCTCTGTAAACTGGGTAGGGGTTAGAATGGAGGGGAAGGGAGATAAGAGCATGAGGGATCTGGATGGACACGTTGGAGTAGGAATGGAAAGGGAGCACAATGAAAGAGATATCTTGAGAGAGCCATTATGGGTTTAGGGAGAAACCTGGTGCTATGGAAATCCCCAAGAACCCAATGCCTTGTTCAGCTTTGATGCACTGGGGACAGGCTTGGTCCTGCCCCAACTGAATGTACCAGTGTTGTTGACTCACAATGGAGGCCTTACCCCCTATGAGGAGTGGATGTGGGAGTTCGGGGAGGAGGTGGGGATGAAAGCAGGAGATGGAGAAGAAGGGGGAACTGTGGTTGGTATGTAAAATGAAAAAAATCTTAAATGAATAAAAGTGCCTAGGACAAGGCTTTCCAAGACATGAGGAAGGCTGATAGATTGACTGTTTAATGTCTTTGCTTGGATTTACTGACCTTCACTTTGACTTCAGGAATATTCAAAGCTTGTGCAAGTTCTTTCCTGTGGAAAGAAAACCACAAATGTTTAGCATGCCATGGTTTGCATGTACTGCAAATTCATAAATGATTTCTATGCTTTTTTAATATTGCTGTGCTCCCTCACACCCCATTTAACTTTCATTCTCAGAACTAGTCTAGCTTTTGAAATGGTTTCACCTCTTACAAAAGTTTCTAAACAATAAAGATTTTATTTTTAACACACTATTAAAACTTAAAAATAAATGCCAAAGTGTACTGTGAGCAAATTGTACTTAATTAAAAAACAGCACCAGTGGAAGGGAAAGGGTACCGAAAGGAGTTGATGGATAGGGACACATTCCCTGAAAAGATGACTAGGCTATTGATGAGATCACCCAAGAAAGTGTAAATCCTTAACACTGGTGAACTTTACACTAGTGATTATTTTGGCACACTACACTCACGTCTCTATGTTTTACAGAAATTAAAATATGACTGAAAATGAGAGGTGTTGACTATGTACACTTGTTTCAGGTCAATACTACACACTAATACTGAGTTTTGCCCCTACACAGGGCATCCTCATGTACCCACACCGAGGGAGAAGACAGCAGTGGCATAGGGTGGGATGATAGGAAACCAGGGCCTGGAAGAACAAAAGGACACCTCAACCTGAGACAACAGGGAGGTTGGGGATAGCTTCTGGTGCCAGACACATACCTGGCAAGCACATCTGGGTACTGGGTTTCTTTGAACATTTTTTCCATTTCCTCAACCTGCCCCAGTGTAAACTGGAATGTGGTTTACTGCTGCCTTCATGAGGAACAGCGCCTCGGAATCTGAATCACAGGCTCCGCTGAGGTCCTTGCTCCTCCTGGTGAGGCTCTGAGGAAGAGGAATTCAGGTCTATACTCCTCTCCTCAGAGTCGTTCTGTCCCTCACAGACCTGGTGGCCCCCATTATTTAGTTCCATTATGCAGCCGGCGTCACCCCCACTAGGGTTGCCACCCACCATCGCCAAGGCAGCCTCTAAGGTGGGGAACCTCAGCTATCTCTTCACCATTCTCATTTCTCACTATATATATATTATTTTTTTTTATATATATATATATATATATATAGAGAGAGAGAGAGAGAGAGAGAGAGAGAGAGAGAGAGCCAATAGAGCTTGCTGGCTATGACTAGTAGTGGCCCGAAGCCACAGAGAGAAGTGGGGCCACAGGAATGACCATCCTCAAGGCCTATTGTCAGCTCAGTCTCTACTACTTACAGGGCATCAACAGAGGGCCTGAGAAAAGGGTTACTTCAACACGTACTTCTGCCCATGCTCCATACCTCTCCACATTCCTCAAGATTGACGTCTCCAAATGGGCGCTATAGGCTTTTCCCTCCCTGACTGACTGCTCTGGACTTCATGACCACTTGCTGAGGTAAGTGGTATTTGCTTTGGTGCACAAATGGTGGGTGTGGCCCAAAGATGAGGAACTGAGGGAGCCACTGTGAAGAGGCTTGTGAAAGGTCATGAGAAGTTAAACCTTGCTTCCAGGGCATGCATGTAGAATGAGTTTTAGCTTGCATCTGCATGCGTGTGCATGCTGCCTGTTCCTCCTAGGTTGTAGAGATGACACTGAAGGATGAATTGTGTAGCATTGCAAGATAATTGGGGAATAGAGTATGGAAGAAAGATGGGAACACATATTGACCACAGGACCCTTGCATGAACATGTAGAAAATTTCTGTGAACCTCACCCTCCACCTATTACTGCTGTTCAGAGAATAGGCTTAGAACTAAGCAGACATGATCAGAAAGTGGCTAATAGTTCAAGAGTGCCTGTTAGTACACTGAATGCTAGCTATCCATTCTTCTTCATGCTCAACATCAAGATCTTGGAACTGGGTTTGAATATAATTCTAGTTAATGGAACTGTCGAAAACCAAAAAAAGTCACCCCGTCCCCTCAAAAGACAAATGATCTGCTTAAGAAATAATTACTTCCAATGATAATAGCTTCATAATATCTGTTAAATTTCCCAAGTAATATTTGCCTCAGTTCTTATCACTGAGGATGTCGATGCAGTCCCTTAATCTGAGTCTCTAATATTCTTATCTTTGTCTTTTGATTAGTCTGCCTACTCATACTTTTCAAAGAACCAACTTCAAGTTACATGGATTCTTTATTGTTATTTTTGTTTCCATTTAAATAATTCCTGCGTTGACCTTGATTTCTTTTCATCTCCTGATTTGGGGTTTGGCTTATCCTTCATTTTCGAGGGCTCTCATATGTATCATTTATTTGCACTCTCTGGCTTTTTTGTTGTTGTGTTTTGGGACAGGGTTTCTCTGTGTAACAGTCCTGGCTGTCTGGGAAGTCACTTTGTAGACCAGGCTGACCACAAACTCACAGAGATCGCTATGCCTCTGCCTCCTGGGTGTTCGGATTAAAAGGGTGCACCACCACATCCATAGTTTCATTCCATTGTGATCAGGTAAAGAATTGTTATTCTGTATTTGTTGAGACTTGCTTTGTCTCAGAATATGTGATCTATTTTGGAGAAAGTTCCATGGGGAAAATGTGTATTCTGCAGAGTTTGGATGGAATAATCTATAGATGTCTGTTAAGTCCATTTGATTTATAATATCTTTTAATTTGCATATTTCTGTTTATTTTATGTTAGGGAGACATATCAATTGGTGAGAGTTAGGTATTAAAGTCACCCACTAGTATTGGGCTAGAGTTAATCTGGCTTGAATCTAATATTATTTGTTAGGAAATCAGTTGCACCTACTTGAGGCATACTTTTAGAATCATTTTAAAGTCCTCTTACATTCCCTTAGTCCGTATGTAGTGACTCTCTTTATATTTTCTCACTAGTTTTGGTGGGAAGTCTCTTTCATTAGCTATTGGAACAGTGTTACCTGCTTGTTTCCTAGGCCCATTTACTTGGATTTTTTCCATTCTTTCACTCTAAGGTGACATCTGTCTTTTATTGTGACATCTGCTTCTTGGAGGCAGCAAGTAGATGTTTCCTGTCATTTGATGCAATCTACTAGTCTGTGCTCGTTTTTCCAAAGATTAATTTTTATTTTCAATTGTGTGTACCCATGCCTCTATGTAGGTCTGTGTGTGTGATTGCAGGTGTTCAAAGAGCCCAGTGGTGTGGGAGCCCCTACAGTTTGGTTGTAGAATTGAGATCATTAGTACTCAGTTATTGTTGAAAAGTGGGTGTTAATCCCTGCCATTTGTTGATTTTGTAGGTTTTTTTTTTTTCCCCACTTTCTTAACTATAATCCTGGTGTGGTTTATTCTTTGCTGTGGATTTGTGGAGGAATTTGTTTTCCTCTTCAGTCCAAAAGATTCCTGTAAGTATTTTCTATGTAGCTAGCTTAGTGCTCATGCGTTCCTTTAGCCTATTGTTTTTTTTTTTTTTTAAACCATGGAATGTGTTTATTTTCCTTTCAGTTACAACAGATAGTTTTGGTAGCTATAGTCATCTGGGTTGGCATTTGAGTCAGAATTGAAATGCATCTGCCCGGGCCTCCTGCCTGTAAAGTTGCAGCTGAATAATTGCTGTCATTCTGCCAGTCTGTCCTATGGGACATGGTGTGTCTGGCTGCTGCTGAGATGCTGTCTTTGTTCTGTGTCTTTAGTGTTCTAATTGTGAGGAGGGCCAATTCTTTCCTGGTCTGTTTCCTGGTGTTCTAAGCACTTCACATCTGGATTGACCTTGCTTTTTCCAGCTCTGAGAAGTTTTCTGTTATGAGTTTTTTAAAACATATTTTGCACCTTTAGAACTTGATTCTTCTCCTTCTTCAATGCTGTCATCATGGATCTCTCAGAGGTGTTGCAGAGTGTCATTGAATTCCCACTGATGCCTTCTTTGTCTTGTTTTGATTGTTCCAGCAACTTAACTGTATTTAATTTCTCAACCATGTTTACATTTTCCCAGAAATCATTTTGTGATTAACTTTATTCTGCATGTCTTTTCCTTCTTGTTCTTTGCTTCTGATTCTTTTTATTATTATTATTATTTTATTTTTAATTTATTTTACAACACCATTAAGTTCAACATAATAGCCACAGATTCCCCTGTTCCTCTCGCCCCCTCCCCCTCCCCCCAGCCCACCCCCCATTCCCACCTCCTCCAGATCAAGGTCTCCCCCGAGGACCAGGGTCGACCTGGTAGACTCAGTCCAGGCAGGTCCAGTCCCCCCCCTCCCAGACCGAGCCAAGCGTCCCTGCATAAGTCCCAGGATTCAAACAGCCAACTCATGCAACGAGCCCAGGACCTGGCACCAACGCAAAGCTGCCTCCCAAACAGATCAAGCCAAATGACTGTCTCACCCACTCAGGGGGCCTGATCCAGTTGGGGGCCCCTCAGCCTTTGGTTCATAGATCCTGTGCTTCCATTCATTTGGTTATTTGTCCCTGTGCTTTATCCAACCTTGGCTTCAACAATTCTCGCTCATATAAACCCTCTTCTTTCTCACTAATTAGACTCCCAGTGCTCCACCAGGGGCCCAGCTGTGGATATCTACATCCAGATTCCTCAGTCCTTGGATGGGGTTTATGTCACAAGTATCAGGGTGTCTGGCCATCCCATCACCAGAGCAGGTCAGTTCCTGCCATCTCTCAACCATTGCCAGCAGTCTTTTGCGGGGGGGTATCTTTGTGGATCTCCGTGGGCCTCCCTAGCTCTCTGCTTCCTCCCGTTCTCATGTGGTCTTCATTTACCATGGTCTCCTATTCCTTGTTCTCCCTCTCTTTTCTTGATCCAGCTAGGATCTCCCACTCTCTTTCCCTCGACCGTCGCTCTTCATTGTTCCCACTCATGACCAGGCTGTTCATGTAGATCTCATGCATTTCTCCGTGTCTTTTTTGGGGTCCCGTTTTCCAGGTAGCCTCACTGGTGATGTGAGTAGCAGTCCAGTCATCCTTGTTCCACATCTAGCATCTTCCTATGAGTGACTACATACCATATTTGTCTTTCTGAGTCTGGGTTACCTCAATCAGGATGATTTTTTTCTAGATCCATCCATTTGCCTGCAAACCGTATGATGTCATTGTTTTTCTCTGCTGAGTAGTATTCCATTGTGTATATGTGCCACAATTTATTTATCCATTCTTCAGTTGAAGGGCCTCTAGGTTGTTTCCAGGTTTTGGCTATTACAAACAATGCTGATATGAACATAGCTGAGCAAGTGCTCTTGTGGTATGATTGAGCATTTCTTGGGTATATGCCCAGGAGTGGTATAGCTGGATCTTGGGGGAAATTGATTCCCAATTTTCTAAGAAAGCGCCATATTGATTTCCAAAGTGGTTGTACAAGCTTGCATTCCCACCAGCAGTGGAGGAGAGTTCCCCGAGTTCCACATCCTCTGCAGCATAAAGTGTCTTCAGTGTTTTTGATCTTAGCCACTCTGACAGGTGTAAGGTTGTATCTCAGAGTTGTTTTGATTTGCATTTCCCTGATGATTAGGGATGTTGAGCAATTCCTTAAATGTCTTTCAGCCATTTGGGTTTCCTCTGTTGAGAATTCTCTGTTTAGTTCTAAAGCCCATTTCTCAATTGGACTGTTGGTTGTTTTGATGTCTAATTTCTTGAGTTCCTTATATATTCTGGATATCAGACCTCTGTCACATGTGGGGTTGATGAAGATCTTTTCCCATTCTGTAGGGTGTCGCTTTGCCTTGTTGACCATATCCTTTGCTCTACAAAAGCTTCTCAGTTTCAAGAGGTCCCATTGATTGATTGTTTGTCTCAGTGTCTGCGCTACTGGTGTTATATTTAGGAAGTGATCTCCTATGCCAATGTGTTCAAGACTACGTCCTACTTTCTCTTCTAGCAGGTTCAGAGTAGCTGGATTTATGTTGAGGTCTTTGATCCACTTGGACTTAAGTTTTGTGCATGGTGACAGATATGGATCTATTTGCAGCCTTCTACACTTTGATATCCAGTTATGCCAGCACCATTTGTTGAAGATGCTTTCTTTTTTCCATTGTACACTTTTGGCTTCTTTGTCAAAAATTATATGTCCATAGGTGTGTGGGTTAATGTCAGGGTCTTCAATTCGATTCCATTTCTCCACATGTCCGTTTTTATGTCAATACCAAGCTGTTTTTATTACTGTAGCTCTATAGTAGAGCTTGAAGTCAGGTATTGTGATGCCTCCAGAAGTTGTTTTATTGTACAGGTTTCTTTTAGCTATCCTGGGTTTTTTGATTTTCCATATGAAGTTGAGTATTATTCTTTCCAGGTCTGTGAAGAATTGTGTTGGTATTTTGATGGGGATTGCATTGAATCTGTAAATTGCTTTTGGTAGGATTGCCATTTTTACTATGTTAACCCTGCCTATCCATGAGCATGGGAGATCTTTACATTTTCTGATATCTTCTTCAATTTCTTTTTTCAGGGACGTAAAGTTCTAGTCATATAGGTCCTTCACTTGCTTAGTTAGTGTTACCCCAAGGTTTATGTCATTTTTGGCTATTGTAAAGGGTGATGTATCTCTTATTGCCTTCTCAGCTTCTTTGTCCATTGTATATAGGAGGGCTACTGATTTTTTTGAGTTGATCTTGTATCCTGCTATGTTGCTGAAGGTGTTTATAAGCTTTATCATTCCTGGGTGGAATCTTTGGGGTCACTCAAGTATACTATCATGTCATCTGCAAATAGGGAAAGCTTGACTTCTTCCTTTCCAATTTGTATCCCCTTAATCTCCTTATGTTGTCTTATTGCTCTGGCTAGAACTTCAAGTACTATATTGAATAAGTATGGGGAGAGTGGACAGCCTTGCCTCGTTCCTGATTTTAGTGGAATTGCTTTGAATTTCTCTCCATTTAATTTGATGTTGACTGTTGGTTTGCTATATATTGCCTTTATTATGTTTAGGTATGTTCCCTGTATTCCTGATTGCTCCAAGACTTTTATCATGAAGGGGTGTTGGATTTTGTCAAATGCCTTTTCTGCATCTAGTGAGATGATCATGTGGTTTTTTTCTTTGAGTTGTTTATATGTGTATTACATTGATGGACTTCCATATGTTGAACCACCCTTGTATCCCTGGGATGAAGCCTACTTGATCATGGTGGATAATTGTTCTGATGTGTTCTTGGAGTCTGTTTGCCAGTATTTTATTGAGTATTTTTGCATCAATGTTCATGAGGGAGATTGGTCTGTAGTTCTCTTTCTTTGTTGCATCCTTGTTTGTTTTAGGAATCAGGGTAATTGTAGCCTCATAGAAGGAGTTTGGTAATGTTCCTTCTGTTTCTATTATGTGGAACAATTTAGAGAGTATTGGTATTAACTCTTCTTTGAAGATCTGGTAGAATTCTGCGCTGAAACCATCTGGTCCTGGGCTTTTTTTGGTTGGGAGACTTTTAATGACTGTTTCTATTTCCTTAGGGGTTATTGGGCTATTTAAATAGTTTATCTGGTCTTGATTTAACTTAGGTATGTGGTACCTATCCAGAAAATTGTCCATTTCTTTTAGGTTTTCCAGTTTTGTGGAGTAGAGGTTTTTGAAATATAACCTGATAATTCTCTGGATTTCCTCAATGTCTGTTGTTATATCCCACTTTTCATTTCTGATTTCGTTGATTTGGATTCTCTCTCTCTGTCTTTTGGTTAGTTTGGATAAGGGCTTGTCTGTCTTGTTGATTTTCTCAAAGAACCAACTCTTTGTTTCATTAATTTTTTTGTATTATTCTCTTAGTTTCTAATTTATTAATTTCACCTCTCACTTTGATAATTTCCTGGTGTCTATTCTTCCTGGGAGACTTTGCTTCTTCTTTTTCTAGAGCTTTCACGTGTGCTGTTAAGTCACTAGTGTGGGATTTATCCAACTTCTTTATGTGGGCATTTAGTGCTATGATTTTCCCTCTTAGCACTGCTTTCATAGTGTCCCATAAGTTTGGGTATGTGGTGTCTTCATTTTCGTTGATCTGTAGGAAGTCTTTAATTTCTTTCTTTATTTCTTCCTTAACCCATTGGTGATTCAGTTGAGCATTATTCAGCTTCCATGAGATTGTAGGTTTTCTGTAATTTTTGTTGTTGTTGAAATCTAACTTTAAACCATGGTGTTCTGATAGAACACAGGAGGTTATTCTAATTGTTTTGTATCTGTTGAGATTTGCTTTGTGCCCAAGTATGTGGTCGATTTTAGAGAAAGTTCCATGGGGTGCTGAGAAGAAGGTACATTCTTTCTTGTTAGGATGGAATGTTCTGTAGATATCTATTAGGTCCAATTGGGTCATGACATCAGTTATGTCCTTTATTTCTCTGTTACATTTCGATTTCGGAGATCTGTCCAGTGGTGAAAGTGGGGTGTTGAGATCTCCCACTATTAATGTGTGGGGTTTTATATGTGGTTTAAGCTTTAGTAATGTTTCTTTTACATATGTGGGTGCCCTTGTGTTTGGGCCATAAATGTTCAGAATTGAAACTTCATCTTGGTGGATCTTTCCTGTGATGAGTATGTAATGTCCTTCTTGATCTCTTTTGATTGATTTTAGTTTGATGTCTATTTTGTTGGATATCAGGATGGCTACCCCTGCTTGTTTCTTAAGACCATTTGATTGCAAAGTCTTTTCCCAGCCTTTTATTCTTAGGTAGTGTCTGTCTTTGAATTTGAGACGTGTTTCTTGTATGCAGCAGAAAGATGGGTCCTGCTATTGTATCCATTCTGTAAGTCTATGTCTTTTTATAGTTGAATTAAGTCCGTTGATATTAAGGGATATTAATGACCAGTGATTCTTCATCCCTGTTATTTTTGGTGGTAGTGTGTGTGTACTTCCCTTCTTTGGGGTTTACTGTTGTGGCTTTATCTATTGCCTGTGTTTTCGAGTGTGTATCTGACTTCCTTCGGTTGGAATTTTCCTTCTAGTGCTTTCTGTAGGGCTGGGTTTGTGGATAGGTATTGTTGAAATCTGGCTTTGTCTTCGAATGTCTTGTTTCTTCCATCTATGATGATTGAAAGTTTTGCTGGGTATATTAGTCTGGGCTGACATCCATGGTCTCTTAGTTTCTGCATTACATCTATCCAGGTCCTTCTGGCTTTCAAAGTTTCCATTGAGAAATCGGGTGTTATTCTGATGGGTTTACCTTTATAAGTCACTTGGCCTTTTTCCTTGGCTGCTCTTAACATTCTTTCTTTATTCTGTACATTTAGTTGTTTAATTATTATGTGTCAAGGGGACTTTTTTGGGGGGTCTAGTCTGTTTGGTGTTCTATGGGCTTCTTGTATCTTCATAGGCATTTCCTTCTTTAAGTTGGGAAAGTTTTCTTTTATAATTTTGTTGAATATATTTTCTGTGCCTTTGATTTGGTATTCTTCATCTTCTTCTATCACTATAATTCGTAGGTTTGGTCTTTTCATGGTGTCCCAAATTTCTTGGACATTTTGGTTCATGACTTTGTTGGCTTTAGTGTTTCCTTCGACTGATGAAACTATTTCTTCAACTGTATCTTCAATGCCAGAAATACTCTCTTCCATCTCTTGCATTCTGTTGGTTATACTTGCATCTGAAGTTCCCGATCTTTTACTCAGGTTTTCTATTTCCAGCATTCCCTCTGTTTGTGTCTTCTTTATTTTTTCAATTTCCCTTTTCAGTTCTTGGACTGTTTCCTTTGTTTGTTTCATTGCTTTTTCATGATTTTCTTTCAGTGCTTTATTGTTTTCTTCCAGGACTTTATTGTTTTCTTGGAGGGCTTTATTGTTTTCTTCTAATTTTTTTGCCCTTTCCTCTAGTTGTTTACAGCGTTCTTCCAATTTTCTTGTCTTTTCCTCTACACAAGCCTCTACCTTCTTCATGAAGTTGCTCATAAGGCTACTTTCTTCTGCTTCTTCCAATTTTTGGTGTTCAGGTCTAGATGTTGGAGGCGGGCTAGGTTCTGGTGATGCTGTATTGCTCTTCATTTTGTTGTATGTACTTTTGCCTTGATGTCTGCCCATCTCCTTGTGGTTCCTTCTTGGTCTTATCAGTGTACTTGTTTCAGAAAGAGCTGACAGATTCAGGAAGACTCTCTTTCTTGTCCAAAAGGGAGTTCTCTTGTCCAACTCTGGTCCAGAGGGAAGTCGGGGGCAGGATGGGAGCTGGGGGCCGGTCTCTAAGTCTCAGGAAGTGTCTGGGGACTCGGGCAGATGGGTGTGGGGGCAGGGTGCGGAGATTTCAGGGGCTGCCAGGGGTCTTGGAAAAGGGGATCCCTCCCGGTGGGGCTAGAAGGGGACCTGCCCAGTGGCCAGAACCTGGGGCCGAGTTGGGCGGGTCTTCCCGGAGTGGCTGGTGCCCAGGGATGGGGTCCAGGTTGGACCCGGATACTCACCTCTGGTCCAGAAGGGAAGTCGAGGGGGGGGTGGGAATCAATACTCTTAACCACCAAGCTGTTTCTCCAGCCTGTGTTCAGCCGCAGCCACCTGAGCAGTCTTAGATTAAGTTTGTATTTTTCCTCCGTTTTAGAATGGAAGCAGCATGATATAACACACTTTTTATTATATTGATTGGTTCATTCATGTAGATTTCCTGCCCTTCCCTCCAGTGCCAGAAATGGCACCCAGGCCCTTGTGTGTGCTAAGCAAAGGCTCTCCCACTGAACCCCAGCCTCAGCCTATGGATTCTGAACCCTAGTGAGGTACTGTGTGCCCTGTGTGGATAATGTAGCCTGAGAGGGATTCTGATATTTTCTTTATTTTTTCCTTCTCTATAGTGCTTGGAATTGGACCCACGAGCTCAAGTTTATATAACATATAGTTTATAAATGACCAATATTCCCACTCTAGCCTAGGAAATCTGAGCCTTGGTGTTTATATGCAGGGATTGTTTGGGTACTGGGGTGATAATTGCTTAATCAATGAGCTCCAGGAATGACTATGAAGGGAAAGAAAAATGGTTCTTATAAAGCATTTTTATTTTTATTTTTATTTATGTGTCTATGTGTGTTTTTATGAATGTGTGCCATGTGTGTGCAGGTACGTGCAGAGACCAGAGAGCATGGATTCTGTGGAGTATAGGCAGTTGTATGCTGGCAGCTGAACTTGCAGCCTTTGGAAGAGCAGCATGTACTCTTAACTGCTCAGCCATCTCTCCAGTTGTTATTTTTTTATTTATTTATTTTTTGTTTGTTGTCTTTTTTGAGACGGGTTTTCTCTGTGTAGTTCTATAGATCTCACTGTAGACCAGGCTGTCCATGAACTCACAGATTTCTGCCTGCATTTGCCTCCCAAGTGATGGGATTAAAGGTGTGCATGGCACCCCCTCTGGCCAGTCCTGATTTTTAAATGTATTTTCATTTTTGCATTTATTCTTTTGGTAGAGGACGCTGCAATGCTTGTATGAGAGTGAGAGGACAGCATGCAGTTGTTCTCTTTCTCTTGGAGCTGGGCTGGAAGTGCCTTAACCACTGAGCCAGCAGTCTCACCAGCCAAGAAGTGTTTCTAAGGTTACAGTATGAAATGATGCTGAGTTTTCAGGTTAGGAAAAAGCACCAACAGCATTTAGAAGAGGATGGACTTTCTTTCTTAATTCAGATTTTAGTCTTTAGCTTGTAAACTTTCTTTGTCCTGGAAAATATAAGAAGTAGCTATGGTGTTCCTAAAGTCAGGATGAACTTGATGTTTTCAGCTGGGATATATAGACAGCTTGCTTGCTTCAGCAAGAATTTCTGAGCAACAAGTTCCTGAAGTTCCCAGGGACGGTATACTGAATAATTGTATCACAGAGTGGTAGCCTGCCTGCGGTTTCTTACCTGCCCTTCCTTAGTTGATCGTGGAAGAGCTAGAAATTCATCAGTCTTGTAGTCACTAGGCTCTTGATGCCCTGCTTCCTCAGCTTCTGTGAGCTGGTTCACCCTAACTGTTGGCTGTTGTCCAAATATCCAGTGAGGTGTCAGGAGAGACACTCCCATGTTGGTGGTAACCAACAGCTGTCTATTTGGACTTTTAAGACCCACTCCATAGGAGGGAAATGATACCTCATCCTAGAAACATAGACAAAATCCCAGGGCTAGTGAGGTTATGTATCTCAGAAGAGAATTTACAATTGCCATGATGGTAGACTGGAATAATTCAAACCGCATTATTAATCTTATCCTTATATCAGTGTGACTACCACCCCTAACCAGAGATCCATCTGTTTTCAGCAAACAGAGACCATCAGAGAAGCCGCAACTGGACAGGATGCAGAGAACATTGGCTCATGGGGAGCACAGCCCCAGTGCATACATCTACATCATAGTTCCTGCATCTATGACTCAGGAAACGCAGGGATGAGAGGGGCTGAAAGATTTTAAGAGCCTAAATTCCAGGATGTCTGCTGTGAAACAGTCACTCACAGAACTGGCTGCATAAATGAGATCAGAACACTGGCCATATCACCAGACAAGATAATGGAGAGATGGTAAAGTCTCCATGGAAGGAGAGACATTTTGTACTGGGATTTTAGGCCAGGGCTTTATTTTGTTCCTAGGCAGAGAACAGTGGGCAGCTAGTGACTACAGAGAGTGGGGGAATTGACACACTGAGGCTCCCAATGCCACCAAGGTGAATAAAGAGATGTTGCAGAGCTGCGAAAATTAGAGCTATAAAGATGATCCATTTAATTTGTGTATTTTGTTTTTTTTCATTTGTTTTCTTGTATTGTTTTGTTGGTTTGATGATTTGACATTTCCTTTTGGGTGGCACTGCAGGGGTGAGGGAAGGATATGGAGAGACCGACAGATGAGCTTAATTAGGGAACAAGTTGTCAAATTCACAAATATTTAATAAAGAAATTATGTTAAATAAAATACGTAAAAGAAAGAAAAAAACATTTGCATGGATTCTATCAGTCCATTTCTTTAATTGAGTTGGCTTTAGTTGGCTTTCTGCTTCTGTAATAAAACACAAGAACTAAAGCAAACTGGGGAGGAAAGGGTTTATTCCTCTCAGCGCTTACAGTCTATCATTGAGAGAAGTCAGGGTAGGTACTGGAGGAAGGAACTGAGGCAGAGGCTGTGTAGAGATGTTGCTTACTGGCTTGCTCCTCTTGGCTTCTTCAGCCTGCTTTCTAATACACTCCAGGATGACCTGCTCTGGGGTGGCTCCACTCACAGTGGGAGGGACCCTTCCATATGAATCATTAATCAAGAAAACGTTTCTCAGAATGGCTTACAGGATGGAGCCATTTTCCAATGGAGATTTCCTCTTTCTAGATGCATCTAGCTTCTGTCTACTTGACCAAAACTTGTCACCACAACAGAAACTTTGTCTGCTGGAAAAAGAAAAGAAAAACCAAAACAATATAAAAAGAAACAGACAAAAATTGTTTCTTTCAGATACTATGGTTGGTATGAAATCCCAGGTATGGCCAGAACCAGCTCTGTCTGGATAAACACCATCTCCCTAGAGATTTTCAATGACCCTCTTGCCCATGTGTGTTACAACATGGTCAGGGTGATGATGAAAACACTATGATGGAGGACAGGAAAAGTCATGGGTCAATGTAAACACGCCTTGACAAACTCCCATGACACAAAAGGCTACTGATGCTCACTCAGTGATGTCCTCCACAGAAGGAGACCTTGTCATTTTCTTTAAATGGCATTTCCTTGATAACTGTCATACATACCATACTAATGCAGAAGACACATGAAGAAAGACTATTTATTTCAAATACAGGTTCTTAGGGAAGAAAGATGTATCAACATGTGGGTGGAAGACAAAAATGTATCTACAAGTGGATCCTGGTCAAGGGGGGCATTCTGGGGCGCCTGCACAATCTTTAGATTGAGGTGGAGTGTGTCCCAGGAGGAGCACTGCTAAGTCCTGGCAGATTCTTCCCTCACCAGATCTGTTCTCTCCTCTTCCTGAACCATCTCTGCAATGAGAGGGAGAGGGATTTGTTCAGTAGGGTAATCAGGATATAATCAGAAAAGACATCCTGTGACATTAGCTGCTCTCTGTAATTTAGATTGCACAGAAGAACCTGCTCTCTCCCTACTCTAATGCTGTGTGAGGCTGAGGGGCTGGGACAGAGTCCACTGCTTGCTTAGAATGTGGGAGGCCCTGGTTTCCACCCCAGTACTGCAGAACAGTCCCTGGACAAATGTCCAAACTTTGCATGCCCTTCCCCCCTCCCTACACTAATTCACTATCGAGGAAGTCAGCAGAATTTTCAGGCAGATGCACCAGCGTGCTTCAGATAATTACAACCTGGGTGTCCTTATCTGTGTGACCTTGCCAGATGCTTCAAAACAGCAGAGGGACCAGGCATTTGGACTCTATGCTTTCCCATTCCCATCAGTCTTTGTTTAAGCAAGCTTATATCAACATTATCAGTGCTGGGTTCTGCCTGTCCACTATCCACACACCCAAATTACTCCTGTAAGGATAGAATCTAGGAGTACTTTTCAGTATTTCAAACATTTAGGATCATGGAACACCTAGATACACTAATTTCAATCCTTTATTGGTCATAACCCCAGGACTACTCCACAGAGAAAATCTATCCAAAGGATACCAGCATTAATGGACTTGAATGTACTCATATTTATATATTGATTTAAATACTGAATGTAAAAAGGACATAAAGAAGTAGAAACATGACTTGCCCCTGTATGGTGGAAGAAAAGTCTATAATAGATTTGTGGGAGAGCATAGCCAGAAGCAGGGACATCTGGGAGAGTCCAGAGTAGATGAGACCAGACTGTGCCACCTGAGGAGAGGAGGAGGGAGGGGGGATACAAATGTATCAACATTATAAACAAAGCCAGGGTGGTACCCTGAATTACCCCAACCACACCTCAGGTTTCTCCAGCAAAAAATTTCTACTTGTTCCACCTAAAAACTACATGAGAACAGTTCCACTCCCAGTTTACAGAGCTCCCACTTCCTTTCAGACCCTAGGACAGCAAGGCAGGGGTCTTGCAGACTGGAATGTGTTGGTGGCTTTAGTTCTGGAGGGCAAAATGGAGGCAGACAAAATGGCCAGCAGATGAACATGCCTGCCAGCCAGCCTGAGGAGATGATTTTGAGACCAGGACCCACATCCTGCAAGGAGAGACCAAGTCCTTCCAGCTTTCCTCTGACCTCCCAATGTGAGACACAGCTCTTCTCTTCCCCCCCCCCACATTCATTCCAAGACAAAATAAAACTTCAAAATGTGATCTGAACTTTTCAATAAATGAAGACAAGAAGGACAGCTGCCAGCAAGACAGAGGCCTCTCGGTACCAGCTTGTTCCCTGTGAAAGGACTTGAAGCCACACAAGGTGCTTACCCTTCTTCAGCAGTGGATCGTGATTTCTCTGGAAAAGGTGTCCCAACTCCTGCAGCTGCAGTCCTGTCACAGAGGCAGCACAGGCTGCATTTTGGGCACGATAACTGGAATGGACTGTGCACTGGGTGTCAGAACTGACACAGGCTGGACATGCGATCATGTAATGGCATAGGCTGCTCATTGGGTGACACTATATTTGGCATAGACTGCACACTGGGTACTGTAATTGGTATGGCTGTACACAACCCACCTGGAGTGGTGTAGGGTGTGCAATAGGAACTGCCATAGGTGGTGTGCTAGATACCTTAACTGGCATATGCTGTACATTAGACATAGAAACTGGCATACATGAGGAACAGAAACAGGCATTGGCAGTATCTGGGCCTCAGTAATTGACACAGGCTGTACATGCTCACAGTAACAGGCACAGGCTGTACCTGGGGTACAGTAACAGGCACAGGCTGTACCTGAGGCACAGTAACAGGCAACAGGCTGTACCTGGGGCACTGTAAGAGGCACAGGCTGTACACCAGGCACTGTTACTGACACACACTGTACTTGGGGCACCAGATGTGACATATGCTGTACACAGGTCACAAAGCTGCACAGCCTCGGTTCCTGCTTTGCTCTCAGGAACTGTCTTCTGAGATGGACGCTCATTCTCCTGGCTATTGGGACTGGCACCCAGTGGGTCATCCATGAGGCCTGAAGGTACAGCAGCAGAGGGACCTTTTCCACTCTGCCCTGTTTTTCTTTTCTCCTCCTCTTTCTGTTGTTGGGGCTCCCGACCCAGGGTGGTCCCCTCCTCTCTCTTCCTTGTTTTTTCCCTCTTCATATGGTGAGAGCATCGGTGTCTCAGCTCCTGAAAGTGGGAAACAGAAAGAAGAGGCGACAGGTCCCAGTGTGGTGCAAAGTCGCTAAGACATCAAGGCAGGTGAAGCCCTCAGTGGCCCACACCTCTCCATTCTGAGGAACAGCATCCCCTCATGAACATGGCCAACCCACCACTCCTAGCATGCACTGACCTTTCCATTTTTCCTGGTCAGGTCCCTCAAGAGGCAGGTGGTTGATGTTTCCATGCTCCATGACAGGAATGCTGTCAAAGTCGCTTGAGGTTTGCTCTCTTTGTGCCTCTTCACATTCTGACGGGGAGCCCCCTATAGTTCTGGCAGGAGAACTACTCCACCAGAAAGGGTTCTTTCTCTTCTGGACCTAAGGACCTGACATTGAGGTTATCTTAACCAATGAGAAGCCTTCTTTCCTGGCTTCCTGGGATGATTGACAGTTGCTATGGACTGAGAACCTGAGTTCAAAAACCAACAACAATTTGGAGCTTCTGTGTGCAGGATGTGTTTAAAGGGAAGGTGTAATTAGAGTGTAGAAGGAACCATCCAAGTGGTGTCTCAACTGAGTCCCCTGGCTTTGGTGAATTATCTTCCTAGGAAATGAGTGGGGATCAACTATGGGAAGAAATCTGCAGTGAGTAAGAAAAAAACAATAATTCTGAGGCCTTGTGGAAATGTGTGGAACACATCTGTTGGTTTAATACTCCATACTGGGTTCCTGGTACTTGGCAGAGAATGATTATTAAGCTAATGTGTTTATCTGAGAGGTTCTTCTTTAGGATTTCACACAAAGTGAAGTTAGAACCTATCATGCTTCCATGCTCTGCCTTTCCAGGAGCTTGGGCAGGGTGGCAAGGCCTGCTGGTCCTTCAGCAGGCAGATCAGAGGGCTCATCCTCACCAGGGCTACTGGGGAGGAGTTTAGTAGTACTGTTCAGCCTTCATGAATGCTGGAAAAAGCTGTGAGAATTGTCATACCTATGCTGAGGTTCCTCATCTTTCTCGTGAACACACAAACACACACACACACACACACTCACACTCACACACAAAAACAAACACTCCACCCCAAAATAGTCAGCTAAGCAGCCCCTTCACTGGCACGTGGCCAGATTGAGCCCATGGCAGTCCCTTTTTTCCAACTTGTTATGGTCACTCTGAGATTAGAAGAACACTAAAAAAGTAGCATATGACCAGGTAGTTCCTCTTTTTGTGTGGGAATATTTGGGAGCCCTGGTGCCTGATTAGGAGTTTTCCTTCTATAAAAAGACTTGCCTCACAGTTCTGGTTACTCCCTCACCAATAAACCATGGCTGGCTCCTCTAGGTCAGCCTCCATGGAAACCTGGTTGCTGTGGTCACCTTCAGGACCCAGGCTGTTGTAAGGGATCATGTGGCCTCCCTGGTTCAGGTTGTCCTGTTGGTCATGCCCTGTGGTCTTTCAGTAGGTTGCTGACACAAAGGTTCATGCCCTCCTCTTTCAAGATTGCTATTGGCTTTCTGAGTGCTTCCTACATTAGTGGGTGGGACTCTGAAGTGAGAATGGGCTAGGGCGTGGCCCAAGCATGGGATGGGGGAAGGACACTGATATTTACCTTTAGGAGACCTGCTCAGACCTGGCTGCCTGCCCTGGCCCATGGTCTTGGACCTCACAGAACACCGTGGGAATGGTTCTATGGGAGATTGCAGGCTGATTTTAGCATGGAGAGTGGGGAAGCGGGGGGACTCACAATGAGCATATGTGTGTGGGTGAAGCCTGGATAATTTCTTAACTTCCCAGACCCCACATTTCCTAGTCTCTATGACGCATGAGATGAACATTGAGTGGACAGGGTCAGCTCTGTGCGTGTCTGTTCAAGAGTCTTCAAGGACTCTGAAAGCACAGGCCAGTCTCTGACCTCCACCTTCAGCAGTGGCATTTTGGTCCTATGTTTACAGTGTGTTGTGCAGCACTGCAAAAAAAGCCAGTGCAACCTTTGGAAAGTTAACAGACTCCAGACAGTGGGTGAAGAGTCTGCATTAGAATGCTTATAGAAGGTCCTGTCCAGTGATTCTCAGCTCTGCAAGTTCAGACACTGCACCAACCGTACCCTTTGTGTTGCAGTACAAACTGCTGAGGGTTGAGGGTGCATTCTCACAATAACCTGGACAGATTAATGGCCACAGACTCTGGAAGGCCATAAACAGAAGAGAGGTTGTGTGCAGTTCTTGTGGTAGAGAGACTGCTCTCATTGCAGAATCCTGGGGTTGGGGTGGGGTATTGTGAGGAGTTCTGTATGTTAAATGTGTTGCTCTGATTGGTTAATAATAGATTGGTTAATAAATAAAACACTGATTGGTCAGTAACCAGGCAGGATGTATAGGCAGGACAAGGAGTGAGGAGAATTGGAGAATTCTGGGAACAGGAAGGCTGAGGCAAGAGATGCTGACAGCCTCTGCCATGGAAAGTGAGATGTAAGGTACCTATAAGCTACGAGCCATGTGGCAACTTATAGACTAATAGATATGGGTTAATTTGAGATATAAGAACTAGATAACAAGAAGCCTGAACCATTAGGTCAAACAGTTTAAATAAAATAAGCATCTGTGTGTTTATTTTATAAGTGGCCTGCTGGCTGCTGGGGCTTGGTGGGACCATGAGAGAAAAATACAGCTACAGTGGGCATTAATAGGACCTGAGAAGGAAAATGCAGTATTTTCCTTTTGTTTGTTTCTTCGGTCTGTGTTTGTGAAGTCTCTCATGTATCTCAGTCGAGCTTAAAACCCACATGTCCCTTCTGTGTACATCAGGATGACCAGTGCTGTACTCCTTGTGTTACATCCTCCCAACTGGTCACAGCTGTGCATAGAAATGTCTGACTTTTGGTTAATTAACTAATTATAAAAAGAGGTATTAGATCTGGAGGCTTAGCTGTGTATAGAGCTGCAGCATGGCTGGACAGCCCCAGGAATTCTAATTATATTGTAGAGCAATCACCACAACCTATAAATGTGAACAGCATGCCTAGAAATAAGAAAAACCATGTCGTATAATGCTGGATATTAGCTAAATGAAAAGAGATCATTGTTTTGGAGGATATATCCAGCCTTTCACTGAAGAGGGAGACAAGAGCATTGCTACTTTTGACTGAAAGGGCTTGAGAGAAAGATCCATAAGTTAAGGATTTATCCTCCATGGTGGTTATGCTCACAGTGCTCTCTGCGGTGGAAAATTCTTTAAGTGTGTGGTATACCCAGCAGTAAGACAGGGATTTAAGAGTCCCTCAAGTGGGGCTTTGACTTTAGTAAGTCCAAATACCCAAGGGTACTCCGAGAAACCGAGCCCCGCATGTCAGGAAGAAGTTGTGTATGGATTTAGGATATCTGAGGGAAAGGATGTTTACAAAATGTCTTCAATGAACAGCAGAAAGTCTTTTCTCTTAAAGTATCAGTGAAAGCTCTTTCCCTTAGACACAGATCCAGCCAGTCATGTGTAGTCAGTCAATAGAAACACAGATGCCTGTTCACATATTTACCTGGTCTCCCCACAGTCTCTGTCCATGTTTTATGAAGGTGCCCTCTCACAGACACAAAACTGGTCCCTTGCACAGTGAATGTAAGCCTCAGAAAAGTGGAGCCTCATCTAATTGATAGGAAGGCCAGTCAGAACCTGAGCCAGGCATGTGGTCACCTAGAGGATGCCTCAAATGGATCTGGCCCTGCAGCTGGATACACATTTTGTGTAGCAGTTTCCTCCAAGATAAGACATTCCATTTGGAGGAAAGCTCCTGAAGACATAAGATATTCCAAATGGAGGTGAAACCTTCATAATAAGAGAGAGATGGTTAAGACACAGGAAAGTAAAAGCTGGGTAGCTGCAATTGGGCTTAGTATATATTTGTTTCTGATTCCTCCTGTGTCCCCAGGAAGAGTGTCAACAGTACATCTCAGTTCCACAAAACTGAGGAGCAAAGGATGAGAATCCACAGTCCACTGAGACACAAGAGCATCACAGGTTCAGTTCATTGAGCATCAGGCCCAGTGAGAAGACTGAAGCCACTGGATGTGGCAGCCAGTTACTGGAGTAGGTCAGCTGATAAACTCTGTATCTGGAAGATTGGTGGCAAGGGCCCGAATGGAACTCAAGAAAGTAATCTCTTGCTGGAACATCCAATGTGGAGTTCAGGACCCTTCCTCCTGATGTCTCCAGGTCCCAGTTGAACCATTTCTCTCTCTCTCTCTCTCTTCTCTCTCTCTCTCTTCTCTCTCTCTCTCTCTCTCTCTCTTGCCATGTGTGATCCCCACCATGAGCCCTTGGGATTATCCTAAGATAAAGATGATTGCAAAATATCATCCAGAAGTCAGTTAGGAGCAGAGGTTGGTGGTAGTGGCAGCTGCAGCAGTGTGTGTGTGTGTGTGTGGTGTGGTGTGTGTTGTGTGTGTGTACTGGGTGGTCAGGAAGGAGGAGGGGGCCTCAGTGGTGTAGGAACTCTTCTTCCTACAGAGAAACAGTGGAAGCCAGAAGCAGCCAGGGACTCAGGCTCCCTGGAGACAATCTGAGGCCCTGGAAACCACTGCTTTCACTCCACCCTTACAAGACAGAGAAAGTTTTCAGACTATTCCAAAAGTCCATGGGACTGTAGAATAAGAACTGAGCTCAATGAGGTCTACACAGCTGGGGGCAGGGGCTGTGCTCAGACTTCATTCCTCCTTCTAGATTCCCTTCTGCTCTTCCTGACCAAAGACAAACAGGGGATCCAAGGCTGCTGGCCTGTCAGCTTGCACATCACCTTGTACATCATATCTCCTGGAGAGCTCAGGGTGGATTTTCTTTGCAGTAGGTGATGGTTATTACAGAGACCCACAGTTGGTCCATGTGCAGCACCACACAAGAGAAGGTGGAACACTCAGGTTCTAATGGGACATCTCTGTCATATCCCTTGCTCACAGGCATAGGACCATGAGGATGACTGGTGGAAGATTCTTAAAGCCAGGGAACTGATTATCTGTACTGAAATATTATTTCCTAGACCTGAAAATGGGAGACCTCAGGTTCAGGGCCATAGATGGTGCCCTAGTGAAATTCTACTACAGCAAGGGCTTGAAATCATTCATTCTGGGAGACATCATAGAGACTCAAAAGCAAACTAGCATGTACCTGCAGCAGGCAAGGTCCCTGGAGTACTCACATTCCCAGAGACTGAAAAAAAATATATAAATTGCAATGGCAGGAGAGCACGGTATTGGGACAACACAATGCAGTATGTTTGGGGCTGTACACCTAGGCCATAGGTCTCCATATTACCAAGATGGACTATTTTTATTTGGACCTGCAGCTTCACATATGCAAAGAAGCAGTACAACTTTTCTATGCACTGAGAGACTGTTTCAGAACATTGCTATGGACTCAATCTTGCTTGCAGCTAATTTAGAGCTTATTTTGAAGCAAAGGTCCCTAAATCTGGAGTACTGAGGGTTCTCCAAGGCAAGTGACAAAATGCAGAGAGAAGACATATTAGTTAAGATCTCTGAGTAGGCAATGGTGAGACCATATGCTTCCTGAGCTGGAATGGAAGAAATGAGGCAGATCCTCCCTGTGGCCTGGATGGATGCATTCTCTTCTCCCTCTCAGCATCAGATCTCTGGTCAGTGTGGCCCTAGTGCCCTGGATGTCCACAGAGAGGGTGCAAACCACACATCATATACCCTTTTCTCCCACTGTCAAACTGGACAAGTCTCTGGAATTACAGCTAGGCCAGGGTGGGACTTACAGGAGTGTGGGTGGGAACAGCCATGAATAGAAACACAGTGTCCTATGCTGGTGACTTGCCCCAGCTGACAGTATAAATAATTGTTCCACAGAGGTGGAGTGTGTTGACAAGGCCATGATTGGGGGTGGAGAGCTATGTGGAGTCAGCATGAATCAGCATAGCACCTGGAAATCTTCCTCTCTTGGCAAGGCACAGTGACCAGAGCTTGCCAGTGTCTCCTACTGCCATCAATTCTATTTCTAGAATAGACTACTATGGTTCAAATACTTATACCCATATTTTAGTAACCTGAAAACAATGGAACCAACATACTTTGAATACACCTCTTTATTGCAGATATTATTACAGGGAAGAAAAGGATGTCATGGCCAGCATGGGTGGCCGAGACACTGGGGGCAGGGCCAGGTTCCAGGTCATCTGGCTCACAACAGAAGTGGCACTCATGTGCTGCTCCAAAATCTTCAGAGATCGTTGTTCTGGGGACCAGGTGGTGCATCAATCAGCACCACCATTCTATTGCTTCTCCTGAAAAATGGTTCTCCTGTTCCTAAACCAATCCTTCAAGCAAAAGAAAGCATTGCTTTAGTACACTGAACCACTGTACCACCACTGAAGAACACATGCTGTAACCTTGTATACTGGCTCAATTTTACTCACATTTTAGAACATATATGGAACCCCTCCCTGGGCCAATGTGTGCTACGTATGTGCTCCAGGCAGAGCTACTCCCCTAGCAAAAGCACCACATTTCTGATTGCTCAGAAACTGTTTATCGTATCTAACCCTAAGAAAGATTGAAGACTTACCTCAAGTGTGTACTGATTGTTCAGAATGCTGGAAGCAACAGGTTTCACTTTCATTGAAACAGTCAAAACACCCTCATGAAGCAACTTAGGACATGGACCACCACACCCAGTCCTTCAGCTATGGGACAGACCCAGAACATTGCCTCTTCCCTCTGTTAATTGATATTTTTAATGCATTTGTTCAGGAAAGGATGTGGATCTAGCTCGTGTGGTTGTTCCTGGTTCATGCTGTGGTTGAAGTATCAAAAAAGTATTACTCTTGGAACCCCGGAGAATTATCTCAAGGCCCAAAGCTGTCTGTGAAAGGATCCATGGTGATAGCCTTTTTGAGTATCGAGAATGCACATTTTATGAGACAAAGGGCACTTCTTCCTGTTTTATGCTTCCTCCCTAGCCTCCAAGCATACTATCTATAGGCCTGTTTCCCTTGTGGGCATGTGGTCTGGAAAAGCCAGGGCTGATTGTAATGCTGAGCAGAGTTCACATTCATAATCAACAACAACAAAAAAAAGGTAAAAGGGCTATGGACCGTTTGAGGTTCCTGGACCCAGTATTGATTGAGAACTAAGCCAGGCATGTGACATTTACAGACTAGAACAAAAGATGTCTGAGAAAAGGTTTTCTGAGACACGCAGAGTGAAAGAGTTGAAAGTTGGCAAGAACATGGACTCTTCACTTAAGTGAGGCATGCGGGCTGCACAGCCTTCAGAAGGTCATGGAGAACACACTAATGTCCACCAAAGGACAGACAAAGCACCTAGGCATCTGAGGTTTCAGGTGTCCAAGTTTGGCATTACTTGCCTGAGAAAATGGAGGTCTTTCATCATCTTGAGCCTAGCATGGGTTGGACTGGTCTGACATCCTTGGGATGGAACTTCAGGGTTCCAAATTGCTGCTACACCTCTCTTCCGGGCAGCAACAAACCAAGATGTGGTACCCTTGCAAAACATTAATTTTTTCAAAATACTGACCTGCACATCTTCTTCCGCCACATCCATAGATCTTGCAAGAGCCTTCCTGAAGTAAAAGGTTTCCAACAATTAGGCCTTGTGGTGGAAACAAACTGTATAAGGACATGTCCTGTTTCCTTTTCAATGTTTGTGTCCACACTTGTGCACACACACACACACACACACAGAGAGAGAAGAGAGAGAGAGAGAGAGAGAGAGAGAGAGAGAGAGAGAGAAGAGAGAGAGAGGGGAGAGAGAGAGAGACTCACACAGCCACACAAACAGTATTCCTCACACCTATTTTGGGACTTACTTTAGTAACAAGTTTCTTTCAGGGATCAAAATTAAGGGTACCCCCCAAACACAGGTATGTTGTCCATATACTTAACATGTAAACCTTCCTTAAGAGAGCCTCCACGATGTAAAATGTTAGTCAGATTTTCATCTGAGATGGATTCCCTCCTTCATTTTTCCAGCTACACCTCAGGCTTCTCACTCATACTTAAAGAGAGTTATTTAGAACAAGCACTGTATAAATTTCCCACTCACTTGCCACTTAAAGAGGCAACAGAACACATTCTTTCCAGTTAGACTAGGGCACATCCCCCTACTCCAGAATCCAATTTCTGGTGGAGGGTGCAGACATGGTGGATTTGTTTCTAGAGGAAATCAGGGGTTCAGGGAGCACCAAAGAACAGCCTGGATGCACTGCCTGAAAACCAAGCACCTAGCAGGGCGTTCTGCTTACCTTACTTGAAAGCTGGGGAAGTGATTCTCTTCGAAAAGACGCTCCAGGTCCTGCAGCTGAGACTGGGTGAATCTGGTGTGGATCTGGAAATCCCCAGCCTGGAGACTCTTGGTGCCCTCAGGCATTGCCGCCTCTTGCTGAGGCTGCTGTTGAACACTGCCGCCATGGCCACCTTCTGCCTGGATCCCCTTGTCCATGGGGCCACAACTACCATCGCCAGCATGTGCTCCTTCCATTTCTTCTTCTTGTTTTCTCCCTCCTCTACCACTCCTGTGGCTTCCTGAGCAAGACCAGACTGAGCAAGATCTTCTTGAGCTGGGTTTCTTGGGGCAAGTTTGCTCAGAGCAAGTTCGTCCTGATCAAGCTCACCCTTAGCAAGCTCGCTCTGTACAAGCCCTCCCTTACCTCCTTCCTCTCCATCCTTCAGGACCACTGCATTCTCAACTGCTAGAGAGAAAAACACAAAGATAAAGATCTGAGCATCGTGGCCATGGATCATTGGAAAGCCTGGAGAGTGGTCACGGGCAGAGCGAGGTATCAAAGCTCATGGCCACTGGCCATTTCACCAGTTTTGCTTCCCGGACTTTGCCCAATTCCAGTCAGAATCATTTTATTGACCATGCTGTTGTTCCTGGTCCTCATCAGCTCTGGGACACAGCATCCTGTTGAAACTGTGGCTTTCGTCCTGGCAAGGCTCCATGCGGGGAATCTTTTGATCAAACCCGAGTTCCGAAGCTTTAAAGCCACGTCCTCACTGTCTGTAGCCACAGGTACAGCTCTGACTCTTGACCCGGAAGGCTTGTCTTCTGGAGACTCAACGTGATTACAATGTGTCCAATCTCACATTCTGGCCTGCACAGACTCAGTAGCTGTGGGCTTGTCCTCTGAGGTATCTAGCCTGAAGCACTTTAGGGCTGCAAATAGCAGGGAGTACTTTTAATAATGCAGTGAGTGTGTGTGGTGGGCTTGCAGAACCTGTGGCACTGGTTTGCTCCTTAGCTGACACCTCTAGTTTTGGGTAAGGCAGGACTGTTCAAATTCAGTCACAGGGAGTAAGACAAAGACCTTCTCAAACCTGGCAGGCCCTTGAGCCCAGCTAAATCACAGGACTTGGTGGCATGGTTGGACTGCCCACACTAGTCGGGAGCCCTGTCTTTATCAGTGTGAGACAGCTTGACTGTCCTAGTGATCGCAGAAACCCTTAGTGTCTCATCTTTAGTGTTCCTGGCTTGGCTGTTTCAAACCAACCCTCCTTTTAGCCCTAGCATCCCTGCAACATATGCGAGCAACTTGGAAATTTGAACGCAAGTGCTTTTTCCTCACTAAGGACAGAGAAGTAGCTCCTGCATCCCTACCAACCCCAGATTCTGAGATAAGTTTCCCAAGATGCTGTTCACAGGGTTGGTGTGAAGCAGGTAAGCGATCATGCATCCAAGGTGCCCCAGAGACTGTTCATTTGCTCCCCTTTCTAAAGAGCTCACAGGATACTAGGTGTATTCTTTTATTTCTGGCAGTTTGCTCCCAGGCCTTAGCAGAGAGTGATGCAGAGGAATATCGCTCTCTGATGGGTGACTCAGCACCCTAAAA
This sequence comes from Peromyscus leucopus, assembly GCF_004664715.2. Lineage (NCBI taxonomy): Eukaryota > Metazoa > Chordata > Mammalia > Rodentia > Cricetidae > Peromyscus > Peromyscus leucopus. The sequence goes on from NC_051083.1 coordinate 104,395,585, forward strand.
GATGGATGCTTGCTGTGTAACCCAGAGGAGCTGTGGGGTGCACTATGGGAGTAGCTAACACAGGTTAACACCAAGGCCTGCTATGTTCCAATCTGTTATCTGTGTGAGTCTGGAAACCAGCATCCGTCTCTGCCTTTACCCTTGATTCTCTTGCCTCTACTGTCCCCGTCTTGGACCTGGGAACGGGACTCCACTCTGCTGATTCCTTAGGATGTCTACTGCTATCCTGATGCTATCTAGTTGCCCAATCCAACATGACAGAAAATCTGTACCCATAAGCAGCTTTTGCTGTGGAGCAGCAGTGATTCATAAGCCCTGCTCTGAATGATTTTTTACTGCTCTGTGTGATTTTTTTCATAAATTATCTTCTGTGAAGTACTCTCCAGGATTGAAATGCATTAATGAAATCTTGTGGCTCCTTCTTGTTTAGTTACATGCTCAATGCTTTAGGTCAGTGATTCTCAACCTTCCTAATGCTGTGGTCCTTTAATATTCTTGCCCATGCTGTGATGACCCCAACCATTTTTGTTGTTGCTTCATAATTATAATTTTGATACTGTTATGAGTCATAATATAATGTCATTATTTTTCAGTAGTCTTAGCAAAGTTCTGTAGACCCCAAAGGTAAAATGGGCAGCAACCCACACCTTGAGAACCACTGCTTCAAGTTAATGCTTGTGATAGTGGAGTTTCTACACCATTTTGCCATGGGATTCTGCTCATCATAGTTATTGGATAGGAACCCTGCCTGCACACAGATTGTACTGAGGGATTTCTTGGTCAGCATGCACATGTCCAAACACAGGTGCATTCACATTCACAACATTCACAGGCAGAAACATCTGTAGCCAAAGCCCTCCCATCCCATTGACCCATCCATTAGAGGGAGGCTAATAAGCAGAATGTAAGAGTAGATACAGAAATATGGAAAACATAAAAGGAAAGTGGTCTAAAAGGTTTCCTAAAGCTAGTTACTGCTAGGAAAGGAAACACAAATGAATTCTAAGTCTGCTTTTTGATGAGCACAATTAAAAAAATGTCCTGTATCACAGCTGAACTAAAACCCAAGACAATATTAAGTTTATCTTGAAGAGTGTTGAGATAATTCAAATGAGCAATTTTAGAAGCCAATTATCAGATCTAAGAAGAAACATAATTGTGGGATCAGGATCTATACCTGGTGCCTGTGCGGCTTTTGGGAACTCATTACCTATGATGGGACACTTTGCACAGCCTTGGTACAGAGGGGGAGGGTCTTGGACCTTCTTCAAGTGAATGTACCAGGCTCTGCTGACTCCCCATGGGAGCCTTACCTTTATGGTTACTTCCTCACTAATAAATCTGCACAAGACATTTCGTGCCCCTCCTCTTTGCTCATGTGGCCTCCCTCGTTGAGGTTGCTATGTTGGTTCTCACTGATGTCCAGGCTTAGAGCTCCTTCATAGACCATGCTACTTGCTTTGGCTGCTCCCTCCTGCTTAGGGTAGGGGTCGCTGTCCACGTCATAGTCCTCCAGATGATGGCAGAAGTTGTAGTTGTAATTGTGGAGGTTCTCCATGGCTGCTGCTCCTCAGACGCCAGCACACTCCCTGAAGTGAGAATGGGCTAGGGTGTGGCCCAAGCATGGGATAGGTGAAGGACACTGATGCTTTTCTTTAGGAGACCTGCTCAGACCTGGCCACCTGCCCTGGCCCATGCTCTTAGACCTCACAGAGCACCTTGAGAATGGGGATATGGGAGATTGCAGGCTGATTTTAGCATGGAGAGTGGGGAAGGGGGGACAAAACTAACAAAGAGCATATGAGGCTTGAGTGAAAACTGGAGAATTTCTCAACATCCCAGACACCACATTTCCAAGTCTCTATGACACATGAGATGAACTTTGAGTGGACAGGGTCAGCTCTGTACGTGTCTGTTCAATAGTCTTCAAGGACTCTGAAAGCACAGGCCAGTCTCTGACCTCCACCGTCAGCATTGGCATTTTGGTCCTATGTTTACAGTGTGTTGTGCAGAACTGCAAAAAAAGCCAGTGCAACCTTTGGAAAGTTAACAGACTCCAGACAGCGGGTGAAGAGTCTGCATTAGAATGCTTATAGAAGGTCCTGTCCAGTGCTTCTCAGCTCTGCAAGTTCAGACACTGCACCAACCGTACCCTTTGTGTTGCAGTACAAACTGCTGAGGGTTGAGGGTGCATTCCTACAATAACCTGGACATATTAAGGGCCACAGACTCTGGAAGGCCATAAACAGAAGAGAGGTTGTGTGCAGTTCTTGTGGTAGAGAGACTGCTCTCATTGCAGAATCCTGGGGTTGGGGTGGGGTATTGTGAGGAGTTCTGTATGTTAAATGTGTTGCTCTGATTGGTTAATAATAGATTGGTTAATAAATAAAACACTGATTGGTCAGTAACCAGGCAGGATGTATAGGCAGGACAAGGAGTGAGGAGAATTGGAGAATTCTGGGAACAGGAAGGCTGAGGCAAAGAGATGCTGACAGCCGCTGCCATGGAAAGTGAGATGTAAGGTACCTATAAGCTACGAGCCATGTGGCAACTTATAGACTAATAGATATGGGTTAATTTGAGATATAAGAACTAGATAACAAGAAGCCTGAACCATTAGGTCAAACAGTTTAAATAAAATAAGCATCTGTGTGTTTATTTTATAAGTGGCCTGCTGGGCTGCTGGGGCTTGGTGGGACCATGAGAGAAAAATACAGCTACAGTGGGGCATTAATAGGACCTGAGAAGGAAAATGCAGTATTTTCCTTTTGTTTGTTTCTTCGGTCTGTGTTTGTGACAGTCTCTCATGTATCTCAGTCGAGCTTAAAACCCACATGTCCCCTTCTGTGTACATCAGGATGACCAGTGCTGTACTTCCTTGTGTTACATCCTCCCACTGGTCACAGCTGTGCATAGAAATGTCTGACTTTTGGTTAATTAACTAATTATAAAAAAGAGGTATTAGATCTGGAGGCTTAGCTGTGCATAGAGCTGCAGCATGGCTGGACAGCCCCCAGGAATTCTAATTATATTGTAGAGCAATCACCACGACCTATAAATGTGAACAGCATGCCTAGAAATAAGAAAAACCATGTCGTATAATGCTGGATATTAGCTAAATGAAAGAGATCATTGTTTTGGAGGATATATCCAGCCTTTCACTGAAGAGGGAGACAGAGCATTGCTACTTTTGACTGAAAGGGCTTGAGAGAAAGATCCATAAGTTAAGGATTTATCCTCCATGGTGGTTATGCTCACAGTGCTCTCTGCAGTGGAAAATTCTTTAAGTGTGTGGTATACCCAGCAGTAAGACAGGGATTTAAGAGTCCCTCAAGTGGGGGCTTTGACTTTAGTAAGTCCAAATACCCAAGGGTACTCCGAGAAACCGAGCCCCCGCATGTCAGGAAGAAGTTGTGTATGGATTTAGGATATCTGAGGGAAAGGATGTTTACAAAATGTCTTCAATGAACAGCAGAAAGTCTTTTCTCTTAAAGTATCAGTGAAAGCTCTTTCCCTTAGACACAGATCCCAGCCAGTCATGTGTAGTCAGTCAATAGAAACACAGATGCCTATTCACATATTTACCTGGTCTCCCCACAGTCTCTGTCCATGTTTTATGAAGGTGCCCTCTCACAGACACAAAACTGGTCCCTTGTACAGCAATGCAAGCTACAGAAATGCAGAGCCTCACCTAATTGATAGGAAGGCCAGTCAGAACCTGAGCCAGGCATGTGGTCACCTAGAGGATGCCTCAAATGGATCTGGCCCTGCAGCTGGATACACATTTTGTGTAGCAGTTTCCTCCAAGATAAGACATTCCATTTGGAGGAAAGCTCCTGAAGACATAAGATATTCCAAATGGAGGTGAAACCTTTCATAATAAGAGAGAGATGGTTAAGACACAGGAAATAAAAGGCTGGGTAGCTGCAATTGGGATTAGTAGATATTTGTTTCTGATTCCTCCTGTGTCCCCAGGAAGAGTGTCAACATGTCATCTCAGTTCCACAAAACTGAGGAGAACAGGATGTGAATCCACAGTCCACTGAGACACAAGATGCCATCCACAGGTTCAGTTCATTGAGCATCAGGCCCAGTGAGAAGACTGAAGCCACAGGATGTGGCAGCCAGTTACTGGAGTAGGTCTGCTGATTAAACTCTGTACCTGGAAGATTGGTGGCAAAGGCCGGAATGGAACTCAAGAAAGTTATCTCTTGCTGGAACATCCTATGTGGAGTTCAGGACCCTTCCTCCTGATGTCTCCAGGTTCCCAGTTGAACCGATCTCTCAATCTCTCTGCTTCTCCAAGTGTGGTCCCCACCATGAACTCCTGGGAATTATCATAATATAAAGATGATTGCAAAATATCATCCAGAAGTCAGTTAGGAGCAGGGGTTGTGGTGGTCATGGAAGCTGCAGCAGTGTGTGTGTGTGTGTGTGTGTGTGTGTGTGTGTGTGTGTGTGTGTGTACTGGGTTGGTCAGGAAGGAGGAGGGGGCCTCAGTGGTGTAGGAAATCTTCTTCCTACAGAGAAACAGTAGAAGCCAGAAGCAGCCAGGGACTCGGGCTCCCTGGAGACAATCTGAGGCCCTTGGAAACCACTGCTTTCACTCCACCCTTACAAGACAGAGAAGTTTTCAGACTATTCCAAAGTCCATGGGACTGTAGAATAAGAACTGACCTCAATGAGGTCTACACAGCTGGGGGCAGGGCCTGTGCTCAGACTTCATTCCTCCTTCTAGATTCCCTTCCTGCTCTTCCTGACCAAAGACAAACAGGGGATCCAAGGCTGCTAGGCCTGTCAGGTTGCACATCACCATGTACATCATATCTCCTGGAGAGCTCAGGGTGGATTTTCTTTGCAGTAGGTGATGGTTATTACAGAGACCCACAGTTGGTCCATGTGCAGCACCACACAAGAGAAGGTGGAACACTCAGTTCTAATGGGACATCTCTGTCATATCCCTTGCTCACAGGCATAAGGACCATGAGGATGACTGGTGGAAGTTTCTTAAAGCCAGAGGAACTGGTTATCTGTACTGAAATATTATTTCCTAGACCTGAAAATGGGAGACCTCAGGTTCAGGGCCATAGATGGTGCCCTAGTGAAATTCTACTACAGCAAGGGCTTGAAATCTTCATTCTGGGAGACATCATAGAGACTCAAAAGCAAACTAGCATGTACCTGCAGCAGGCAAGGTCCCTGGAGTACTCACATTCCCAGAGACTGAAAAAAAAATATATAAATTGCAATGGCAGGAGAGCACGGTATTGGGACAACAAAATGCAGTATGTTTGGGGCTGTACACCTAGGCCATAGGTCTCCATCTTGCCAAGATGGACTATATTTATTTGGACCTGCAGCTTCACATATGCAAAGAAGAAGTATAACTTTTCTATCCACTGAGAGACTGTTTCAGAACATTGCTAGGGACTCAACTTGTTTGCAGCTAGTTTAGGGTTATTTTGAAGCAAAGGTTCCCGAAATCTGGAGTACTGAGGGTTCTCCAATACAAGTGACAAAATGCAGAGAGAAGACATATTAGTTAAGATCTCTGAGTAGGCAATGGTGAGACCATATGCTCCCTGAGCGGGAATGGAAGAAATGAGGCAGAAACCTCCCTGTGGCCTGGATGGATGCATTCTCTTCTCCCTCTCAAGCATCAGATCTCTGGTCAGTGTGGCCCCTAGTGCCCTGGATGTCCACAGAGAGGGTGCAAACCACACATCATATACCCTTTTCTCCCACTGTCAAACCTGGGACAAGTCTCTGGGAAGTTCACAGCTAGGCCCAGGGTGGGACTTACAGGAGTGTGGGTGGGAACAGCCATGAATAGAAAAACAGTGTCCTATGCTGGTGACTTGCCCCAGCTGACAGTATAAATAATTGTTCCCCAGAGGTGGAGTGTGCTGACAAGGCCATGATTTGGGGGTGGAGAGTTATGTGAGGTCAGCATGAATCAGCAAAGTACCTGGAAATCTTCCTCTCTTGGAAAGGCACAGTGACCAGAGCTTGCCAGTGTCTCCTACTGCCATCAATTCTATTTCTAGAATAGACTACTATGGTTCAAATACTTATACCCATATTTTAGTAACCTGAAAACAATGGAACCAACATACTTTGAATACACCTCTTTATTGCAGATATTATTACAGGGAAGAAAAGGATGTCATGGCCAGCATGGGTGGCCGAGACACTGAGGGCAGGGCCAGGTTCCAGGTCATCTGGCTCACATCAGAGGTGGCACTCATGTGCTGCTCCAAAATCTTCAGGGATCGTTGTTCTGGGGACCAGGTGGTGCATCAATCACCACCACCATTCTATTGCTTCTCCTGAAAATGGTTCTCCTGTTCCTAAACCAATCCTTCAAGCAGAAGAAAGGGTTGTTTAGTACACTGAACTGTACCACCACTGAAGAACACATCCTGTAACCTTGTATACTGGCTCAATTTTACTAACATTTTAGATCATATATGGAACCCATCCTTGGGCCAATGTGTGCTACGTATGTGCTCCAGGCCTGATCTATTCCCCTAGCAAAATACCATATTTCTGATTGCCCAGAAACTGTTTATCGATCTAACCCTAATAAAGATTGAAGATGTATTTCAAGTGTGTACTGATTGTTCAGAATGCTGGAAGCAACAGATTTCATTCTCATTGAAACAGTCAAAACACCTCCATGAAGCCCCTGAGGACATGTACCACCACACCCAGGCATTTAGATATGGGACAGACCCAGAATATTGCCTCTTCTCTCCATCAATTGATATTTTTAATGCTTTCTTTCAGTAAATGATGCAGATGTAGCTCGTGGGTGGTTTCTGGTCATTGCTACATGTTGAAAAGTATCAAAAAGAGTTCTCTTGGAACCCGGGAGAACTATCTCAAGGCCCAAAGCTGTCTGTGAAAGGATCCATGGTGATAGCCTTTTGTGAGTATCCAGAATGCACATTTTATGAGACAAAGGGCACTTCTTCCTCTTCTATGCTTCCTCCCTAGCCTCCAAGCATACTATCTATAGGCCTTTTCCCTTGAGGGCATATGGTTTGGAAAAGCCAGGACTGATTGTAATGGTGAGCACAGTTCACATACGTAGCCAACAAAACACAGGTAAAAGGTCTATGGGACGTTTGAGCTTCCTGGTCCCAGTATTGATTGAGAACTAAGCCAGGCATGTGATGTTTACAGACTAGAACAAAAGAAGTCTGAGAAAAGGTTTTCTGAGACACGCAGAGTGAAAGAATTGAAAGTGGGTAAGAACATGGTCTCTTCACTTAAGTGAGGCATGCGGGCTGCACAGCCTTCAGAAGGTCATGGAGAACACACTATGTTCACTGAGGGTTAGACAAAGCACCTTGGCCTCTTAGGTTTCAGGTGTCCAGGTTTTCATTTCCTGACAGAGGAAATGGAGTTCTTTTGTCATCTTGAGCCTAGCCTGGATGTGGACTAGTCTGGCATCCTTGGGATGCAACTTCAAAGTCCCAATTTGCTGCTACACCTCTCTTTTAGACAGCAATATCACAAGATGTGGAGCCCTTCCAAAACACTAATTTTTTAAGAATACTGACCTGCACATCTGCTTCCGGCACACCCATAGATATTGCAAGTTCCTTCCTAAAGTGAAAAGATTCCAACATTTAAGCCTTGTGGTGGAAATAAACTGTATAAGAACATGTCCTGTTTGCTTTTAAATGGTTGTGTCCACACTTATCTGTGTACACACGTACACATACACACACACACACACACACACACACACACACACACACACACACGCACACAGAAACACACACATACACTATTCCTCACATTTACTTTGCAACTTACTTTACTAAGAGGTTTCTTTCGGGAACCAAAATTAAGGGTATTCCCCCAAACACAGGTATGTCTTCCATGTACTTAACATGTAAAGCTTCATTAAGCGAACCTCCACGATGAAAAGTGTTAGCCAGATTTTAATCTGAGGTGGAATCCCTCCTGCATTTTCCCAGCTATACCTCAGGCTTCTAACTGATATGTACACAGACTTATTTAGAACAAGCATTGTCTAAATTTCCCACTAACTTGCCACTTAAACAGGCAACAAAACACAATCTTTCCAGTTAGACTAGGGCACATCCCCTTACTCTAGAAGCCAATTTCTGCTGGAGGGTCCAGACATGGTGGCTTTGTTTCTTGAGGAAATCAGGGGTTCAAGGAGCACCAAAGGACAGCCTGGATGCACTGCCTGAAAACCAGGTTCCTGGCAGAGCATTCTGCTTACCTTACTTGAAAGCTGGGGAAGCGAGTCTCTTCAAAAAGACGCTCCAGGTCCTGCAGCTGAGACTGGGTGAATCTGGTGCGTCTCTGGAAAGGCTGCCTCTCCCCAGCCTGGAGACTCTTGGTGCCCTCAGGCATTGCCGCCTCTTGCTGAGGCTGCTGTTGAACACTGCCGCCATGGCCACCTTCTGCCTGGATCCCCTTGTCCATGGGACCAGAACTACCATCGCCAGCATGTGCTCCTTCCATTTCTTCTTCTTCATTTTCTCCCTCCTCTCCCCCTCCTGTGGCTTCCTGAGCAAGATCGGACTGAGCAAGCTCTTCTTGAACAGGCTTGCTTGGGGCAAGTTCGCTCAAAGCAACTTCGCCCTGATCAAGCTCAGCCTGAGCAAGTTCGCTCTGTACAAGCCCTCTCTTGCCTCCTTTCTCTCCAGCCTTCAGGACCACTGCATTCTCATCTGCAAGAGAGAAAAACACAAAGATAAAGATCTGAGCATCGTGGCCCGTGGATCATTGGCAAGCCTAGAGAAGGGCCACTGGCAGATTTGGGGTAATCGAAGTTCCTGGCCATTGGCCTTTCCACCAAAATGCTTCCCGGATTTCGCCCAAGTCCAGTGAGAACCATTTTACTGACCATATTGTTGTTCCTGGTCCTCACTAGCTCCTAGACACAGCATCCTCCTGAATCTGTGGCAGCAGCCCTTGCGAGTCTCCATGCCAGGAATCTTTCAATCAGTTTCTAGTTCCGAAGATCCACAAGCCACGTCCTCACTGTCTGGAGCCACAGGTACAGCTCTGACTCTTGACCTGGAAGGCCTGTCTTCTGGACACTCAACGTAATTACAATGTGTCCAATCACACATTCTGGCCTGCACAGACTCAGTGGCTGTGGGCTTGTCCTCTGAGGTGTTTAGCCAGAAGCACTTTAGGGCTGCAAAGAGCAGGGAGTTCTTTTTTTTTATTAAAAAAAGGCAGTGAGTGTGTATGGGGTGGGGGTGTGGAACCTGTGGCTCTGGGTTGCTGCTTAGTTGACACCTCTAGTTTTGGGTAAGGATGGACTGTTTAATTTTAGTCACAGTGAATAACACAAAGACTGTCTCAAATTCAGCAGGCCCTTGAGACCAACTAAGACATTTTATTAAATTATGCAAATGTCCTTCAAACAAAATTCCCAAATCTTGGATGTACTGTCTTGAAGAGCTCTGTGTGATGGCAAATATGTGGGTAGGCCAGGGCAGAGATCCTCCTGAGAGACTGTGCTCCCAAAAGGGCTGAATTCCACTGGCATTCACAAGCTCATTCTCATGGAGACATTTCTCTACCTAGCTGTGCTTGAACAATGGTCTAGGGTGATTCAGATACCTGAGGTCATCAAAGATCGAACCTGGGTACTGGCTCCAAACCTGTCTCACAGCTGTGAAGGTGAAAGACAGGAGGAGTAAGCAATTCAGGATTCAGCTTTACAAAGAATCATTGCAGTAAAGGGCAGATTGAGAAAAAGTTAGAGAGACTCCCCAGAGTAGGTGACATTCCCAAAATTTAAAAGAGCCACTGAGCTCAGTCATTTCATGGTTTTTGTTTTTAATAGGATCATGGCAGAGTCTGGACAATGGCTGAGGTAATTGTTAGGAGATGGGTTAGTTCTCTGGGATAGCATAGGCTGAGATACTGGAGGGCCCACAGTACACATGGTCTAGCCCACACCAAGGAGATGATCATGCTCTGGTCACCTATTGCCCACCTAATGAGGGGTGGGTCAACCCCCTCCCACCACAGGCCCCTTTGTCCATCCCTGACTAGGGCTTTTTGAGTTGTGGGCCTTGACTGTCTGGTCACCATTAGACACTGGGTGCTCTTGCATCCTGTGATATTTCAGCTGTCCCAGGTGCTTTTATTTATTTATATAAGAACCCTGGATTCTGAGATAAATTTCACAAGATGCTGTTCACAGGGTTGGTTTGAAGCAGGTAAGGAATCATGCATTCAGGGTGACCCAGAGACTCTTCATTTCCTCTCTTTTCTACAGAGCTCACAGGACACTCGATATATTCTTTTATTTCTGGCAGTTTGCTCCCAGGGCATAGCAGAGAGTGATGCAGAGGAATATTCCTCTCTGATGGGTGACTCAGCACCCTAAAAGATGGATGCTTGCTGTGTAACCCAGAGGAGCTGTGGGGTGCACTATGGGAGTAGCTAACACAGGTAAGCACCAAGGCCTGCAATGTTCCAATCTGTTATCTATGTGAGTCTGGAAACCAGTACCCATCTCTGCCTTTACCCTTGATCCTCTTGACTCTGCTGTCCCCATCTTGGACCTGGGGAAGGGACTCTACTCTGCTGGCTCCTTAGGATGTCTACTACTTGCCTGCTACTATCTAGTTGCCTAATCCTACATATCCTTGCAATGACAGGAAACCTGTACCCATAAGCATCTTTTGCTGTCGAAAGCAGTGATTCATGAACCCAATTACTGCTCTGTGTGATTTTCTTATAAGTTATCTTCTGTGAGCGACTCTCCACGATTGAAATACTTTAATGAAATCTTGTGGCTCCTTCATGTTTAGTTACATGCTTAATGCTTTATGTCATTGATTCTCAACCTTCCTAATGCTGTGGCCCTTTAATATAGTTGCCCATGCTGTGGAGACTCCAATCATTTTCCTTGTTGTTTCCTAATTGTGATTTTGCTACTATTATGAGTCATAATATAATATCTTTGTTTTCCAGTGGACTTAGTAAACGTCTGCAGTCCCCAAAGTAAAGGGGGCTCCAACCCACAAGTTGAGAACCACTGCTTTAGGTTAAGGCTTGTGATTGTGGAGTTTCTACACAATTTTCCCATGGGACTCTGCTCATCATAGTTATTAGATGGGAAACCTACCTGCACACAGATTTTCCTGAGAGATTTCTTGGTCAGCATGAACATGTCTACAGACAGGTGCATTCACAGTCACAACAGTCACATGCTGAAACATCTGTAGCCAAAGCACTCTTATCCCATTGGCCCATCCCCTAGAGAGAGGCTAATCTACAGAATGTAAGAGTAGTTGTAGAAATATGGAAAGCGAAAAAGGAAAGTGGTCCAAAATGTTTCATAAACCTAGTTACTGACAGGAAAGGAAACACAAATGAATTCTAAGTCTGTTTTTTACATGCACAATAACAAAAAAAAACCCATCCAAGGACTGAGGAATCTGGATGTAGACATCCACGGCTGGGCCCCTGGTGGAGCACTGGGATTCTAATTAGTGAGAAAGAAGAGGGTTTATATGAGCGAGAATTGTTGAAGCCAAGGTTGGATAAAGCACAGGGACAAATAACCAAATGAATGGAAGCACAGGATCTATGAACCAAAGGCTGAGGGGCCCCCAACTGCATCAGGCCCTCTGAACGGGTGAGAGAGTCATTTGGCTTGATCTGTTTGGAAGGCGGCTGTGTGTTGGTGCCAGGCCCTGGGCTCGTTGCACGAGTTGGCTGTTTGAATCCTGGGACCTATGCAGGGACACTTGGCTCGGTCTGGGAGGGGGGGACTGGACCTGGCTGGACTGAGTCTACCAGGTCGATCCCGGTCCTCGGGGGAGAGCTTGATCTGGAGGAGGTGGGAATGGGGTGTGGGCTGGGGGGAGGGGGAGGGGGCAAGAGTGGGAGAACAGGGGAATCTGTGGCTATTATGTTGAACTAAATGATGTTGTAAAATAAATTTACTAAAAAAAAAAAACAAAACAAAAAAAAAAACACCCCGGATCACTGCTTAACTGAAATCCAAGACAATATTAAGTTTACCTTGAAGAGTGTTGAGGTAATTCAAATGAGCAATTTTAGAAGCAATTGATCAGCTCTAAGAAGAAACATAATTGTGGGGTCAGGATCTATACCTGGTGCCTGTGTGGCTTTTTGGAGCTCATTACCTATGATGGGACACCTTGCACAGCCTTGGTACAGAGGGGAGGGTCTTGGACCTTCCTCAACTGAATGTACCGGGCTCTGCTGATTCCTCATGGGAGCCTTACCTTTTTGGGGGTGGGGATAGGGCGGTAGGTGCAGGGGGTGGGGAGAATGGTGACTGAAGCATGAGGAGAGATGAGACGGGCATCTGTTGTTGGTATGTAAAATGAATAAAAAATTTCTTAAAGAAAAAATGAAGAAACACAATTGACAGAATGAATTCTTTGATGAGCTTTCATCTGTATATGACATCATGTAACATACAGAAAGAATAAATAATGGGGTAGCTTTCCTAGATTTGAGTCTTCTTCCACACACCCTTGATCAGCATAGCTAGGGACACCTGAAAATCAGTGAGCCAGCTGTGCCCAGGTTGGCTCTCCAATGAGGCCTTTGTGGCTCACAGGACAGGATATATTGACCCCTGCACTGTCCACTTAGTCACAGCTCACTATGTCCTTTCTCTGCTCAGTACTCCATGGTCTAAGCTTTCAAGCCATCAAGTGATAATCATGTCTTTGTCAGGAAACTCAGAGGCTGCCACCTAACTCATCTGAACTGGAGATGCTCTCCCTCCCTCCCTCCCTCCCTCCCTCCCTCTCTCTCTCTCTCTCTCTCTCTCTCTCTCTCTCTCTCTCTCTCTCTCTCTCTCTCTCTCTGATTCTCCCCTATCTCTGTCTCTCTTTTTTGTGTGTATACTGGTGTCTTGTGTAGAAAAAATGAAGAGTGAGCCCCTCTCTGAACCAGGAAAGGAGTGGACAGGTCAGGGATCCTCCCCTTCGGTCTTTCAACCAGCCACATCACTTTGGAGTGTTCTTGCTGAACCCCTCTTGTATGCTGTATCTCAGCAAGAGGGCCTGGAACATTCTTGCTTTATCCAGGTCATAGGTCTTATCCCTGGTTACAGGACTCACCCTACAAGGACTCAGTAAGTACTCTTCCTGCTCTTTGTTAGAGACACATGTTCGAGATCGACAAGTGTTGATTTAGAGGGAGGCCAGGACTGGGAGCTGGGTGGGAAGACATCTAGAAGGATAGTATCCTGATGAAGGAGAGGGCGGCGTGGCTGAAATGAACTCCAGGGAAGGGTAGCTCTGATAGAGATGGTAGAGTTATGGCCAGTAGATGGTCTGGAGACAAGATGAGCCACTTTTCCAGTGGAAAGGAGTCAAGGTTGGGGAGAAAGATGCACCGATTATAAGCCTTGACTGGCAGTGGTAGCACATGCCTTTAATCCCAGCACTTGAGAATAGCGCAGCAGATCTCTGTGAGTTTGAGGCCATCCTGATGCACAGAGTGAGATCCAGGACAGGCTCCAAAACTACAAAATGGATCCCTGTAGGGAAAAACCAAACAATAATTATGAGCCCCAAGAAGGAGGTTGGAGCTGGGGGTACCCAGCAGTTCCCAGGATTGAGGCCACTGAGAAGTCAGAAGACTGTGCAGCAGGATGAGAGCATGCTGTGAGCATGACTGACTGTGCATCAGTACAGAAGTGAGGCAGGCTGCAGGACAGTGGTGGGGATTTCTCATGTAAGTCAGCCTGGCCAACCAGGGGCTACTGTACACAAGGAAACATGGGCCCTTGTAAAATCTCCAGGACCCTAAATGTGCCTTTGTGGGGCTCAAAGACCAGTAAAATTGGTGCTGCTGTGTAGATCGCTTACCACATAAACTCCCCTGGTGCTCTCTGAGAGGGGCCTGTTCTTCCTGGATGCAAGCTAATCTGGCATAACCAGCTCTCAGATAGTGCCCTGGTGGGGTGGTAAGAACACTCAACTTCTTCAGTGACACCCATGGAGAATGAAGAACACTTACTAGTAGACATTGGTTATAATGACTTAGTGTGTGTTGATTTGGCTGTGATACTCACTGCAGAATTATGTGTAAACAAAAAGCTGGGAAGGGCCTTGATATCCTTCATTGGAGAGTTTACTCCATAGCCAAAAGTCTAACCTAAGAACAGATGATTTTACAGACCATGAACATCATGCTCTCACAAGTGCAGTAGGGTGATCTTTCCAAAACACCAACCTGACTCTGCTGCTTCTCTGCTCAGACACTGCCCACAGCTGACCTCTGCTCTTCTGACTTTGCCAGAGCCCAACCCTGCCCTTCTCTGTCCTCATGTTCCATTTGAAGTTGTCACCATCAGTGTTCCTTGGTCCACCTTTGTGCCTTCTGGTTTTATTTCTGTCATGTACTACTTTCTAATTTAACTCCAAGGCCCTGTCCTGTGCACACTTCCTTCCCTTCACGCCTGTGTGAATGGGTCTGTACTCTCACTAGTAACTCCTATTACTGAGTTGGCATCCCTGAGGGCCTCTGGGGACTGGCCTGTCTTGTACTGGAGGTTTTCCTGTAAGCCTTGACTATCTGGTCACCATTAGCCACTGGGAGGTCTTGAGTCCTCTCTCATTTCAGCTGTTCCAGGTGCTTTTAATTATCCTCAGCTCTCTTTCTTCTCAGTCACGAAGAAGCAGCTGTAACTGTCCTTCCTCTTCTCCTTATCTCCTGGGCTGTTGTGAAAGGCTTCCCTGAAACACTGAAATGGGAGGCTTTCTTAGACACAGACTTTACTCACTCTCACAATTCGCTGCTGGAGAAGCCAGGCTATTTAAGGAGGCAATAGTGCCATGTGTGCTTTCCTGAAGAACTTGGTGGCCTTGTTGGACTGCCCACACTAGCTGGGAGCCCTGTCTTTATCAGTGTGAGACAGCTTGACTGTCCTCCTGATCACAGAAACTCTTTGTGTCTCATCTTTAGTGGTCCTGGCTTGGCTGTTTCAAACCAACCCTCCTTTTAGCCCTAGCATCCCTGCAACATATTCGAGCAACTTGCAAATTTGAATGTGAGTGCTTTTTCCTCAATAAGGACAAATACCTAGCTCCTGCATCCATACCAACCTCGAATTCTGAGATAAATTTCCCAAGATGCTGTTCACAGGGTTGGTGTGAAGCAGGTAAGCAATCATGCATTCAGGGTCACCCAGAGACTCTTCATTTCCTCTCTTTTCTACAGAGCTCACAGGACACTCGATGTATTCCTTTATTTCTGGCAGTTTGCTCCCAGGGCATAGCAGAGAGTGATGCAGAGGAATATCGCTCTCTGATGGGTGACTCAGCACCCTAAAAGATGGATGCTTGCTGTGTAACCCAGAGGAGCTGTGGGGTGCACTATAGGAGTAGATAACACAGGCAAGCACCAAGGCCTGCAATGTTCCAATCTGTTATCTATGTGAGTCTGGAAACCAGTACCCATCTCTGCCTTTACCCTTGATCCTCTTGACTCTGCTGTCCCCATCTTGGACCTGGGGAAAGGACTCCACTCTGCTGACTCCTTAGCATGTCTGTTGCTTGCCTGCTGCTATCTAGTAGCCCAATCCTACATATCCAGGCAGTGACAGGAAACCTGTACCCACAAGCAGCTTTTGATATGGAACAGCAGTGATTCATGAGCCCAATTACTGCTCTGTATGATTTTCTTATAAGATATCTTCTGTGAGCGACTCTCCAGGATTGAAATGCATTAATGAAATCTTGTTGCTCATTCTTGTTTAGTTACATGCTCAATGCCTTAGATCAGTGATTCTCAACATTCCTAATGCTGTGGCCAACCAGGTTCCAGTGTACAGAAGGAAACCTGGACCCTTGTAAAAGCTCAAGCACGCTAAATGTGCCTTTGTGGGGCACAAAGACCAGTAAAAATGGTGCTGCTCAGTCTGGCCACGTGCCAGTGAAGGGGCTTCTTGGCTGACGATTTTGGGGTGGAGTGTTTGTCTGTGTGGTTGTGTGGATGTTGAAGAGAAAGTTTAGGAACCTGAGCTCAGGTATGACAATTCTCACAGCTTTTGCCAGCACTCATGAAGGCTGAACAATACTACTAAACTCCTCTCAGTAGCCCTGGTGAAGATGAGCCCTCTGATCTGCCCGCTGAAGGACCAGCAGGCCCTGCAACCCTGACCAAGCTCCTGGAAAGGCAGAGCATGGAAGCATGACAGGTTCTAACTTCACTTTGTGTGAAATCCTAAAGAACCTCCCAGATAAACACATTCGCTTAATTACCCTTCTCTGCCAAGTACCAGGGACCCAGTATTGAGTATGAGACCAAGAGATGTTGTCCACACATTTCGACAAGGCCTCAGAATTATTGTTTTTTTTCTTACTCACTGCAGATTTCTTCCCGTAGTTGATCCCCACCCATTTCCGTGTGAGCACTCTGCCACTGTATATACATTCTCATCCCTAACACAGCTGTCTTTGCAAAATTGAACAGAATTAGAAAGAAGAATGTCTCAGCTCCTGGAGACTTGTCAAGTTATATAGCAAAGAGGAGGTGTGGGAAATGTCCATGTGCAGATTTATTAGTGAGGAAGTAACCATAACTTTGAGGCAAGTCTTTTTATAGAAGGAAAACTCCTACTCAGGCACCAGGGTTCCCAAATATTCCCACACAAAAGAGGAACTGCCTGGTCATAGGCTTCTTCTTTAGTGCCCTTCTAGTCTCAAAGTGGAGAAGGTCCCTTTGCTGCTATACCTTCAGGCCTCATGGATGACCCACAGGGTGCCAGTCCCAATAGCCAGGAGAATGAGCGTCCATCTCAGAAGCCCTTTGTCCAAAGCAGGCAGCCACACTGGCCAGAACTGACCCCTTCAAATACCACTCAGGCCCAAAACCAGGCCTGGGGTTGGCCCACACTACCATCTGTACCATCTAGGACCTGCTAGAGAAGGTGAAGTCACAGGTCATGGAAAATGATACCCACAGAACCTGAGAGCAAAGCGGGCACTGTGGCTGTGCAGCTTTGTGACCTGTGTACAGCATATGTCACATCTGGTGCCCCAAGCACAGTGTATGTCAGTAACAGTGCCTGGTGTACAGCCTGTGCCTGTTCCTGTGCCCCAGGTACAGCCTGTGCCTGTTACTGTGCCCCAGGTACAGCCTGTGTCAATCACTGAGGGCCAGATACTGCCAATGCCTGTTTCTGTTCCTCATGTATAGTCTATCCCAGTTTCTATGTCTAATGTACAGCATATGCCAGTTAAGGTATCTAGCACACCACCTATGGCAGTTCCTATTGCACACCCTACACCACTCCAGGTGGGTTGTGTACAGCCATACCAATTACAGTACCCAGTGTGCAGTCTATGCCAAGTACAGTGTCTCCCAATGAGCAGCCTGTGCCATTACATGATCGCATGTCCAGCCTGTGTCAGTTCTGATGCCCAGTGCACAGTCCATTCCAGTTATTGTGCCCAAAATGCAGCCTGTGCTGCCTCTGTGACAGGACTGCAGCTGCAGGAGTTGGGACACCTTTTCCAGAGAAATCACGATCCAGTGCTGAAGAAGGGTAAGCACCTTGTGTGGCTTCAAGTCCTTTCATAGGGAACAAGCTGGTACAGAGAGGCCTCTGTCTTGCTGGCACCTGTCCTTCTTGTCTTCATTTACTGAAAAGCTCAGATCACATTTTGAAGTTTTATTTTGTCTTGGAATGAGTGGGGGGGGGAGAGAAGAGCTGTGTCTCACATTGGGAGGTCAGAGGACAGCTGAAAGGACTTGGTTCTCTCCTTCCAGGATGTGGATCCTGGTCTCAAAATCATCTCCTCAGGTTGGCTGGCAGGCATGTTCATCTGCTGGCCATTTTGTCTGCCTCCATTTTGCCTTCCAGAACTAAAGCCACCAACACATTCCAGCCTGCAAGACCCCTGCCTTGCTGTCCTAGGGTCCAAAAGGAAGTGGGAACTCTGTAAACTGGGAGTGGAGCTGTTCTCATGTAGTTTTCAGGTGGAACAAGTAGAAAGGCTTTGCTAGAGAAGCTTGAGGTGTGGTTGGGATAATTTAGGGTACCACACTGCCTTTGTTTATAATGTTGATACATTTGTATCCCTCCCCTCCCTCCTCCTCTCCTCAAATGGATCAGTCTGGTCTCATCCACTCTGGACTCTCCCAGATGTTCCTGCCTCTGGCTATGCTCTCCTATGAACCTATTATAGACTTTTCTTCCACACACGAGTATATTCATGTCCTTTAATGCTGGTATTCTTTGGGTAGGTTTTCTCTGTGGAGTAGTCCTGGGTTATGACCAATAAAGTATTGAAATTAGTGTATCTAGGTGTTCTATGATCCTAAAATGTTTGAAATACTGAAAAGTACGCATAGATTCTTTCCATACATGAATAATTTTGGTGTGTGGGCATGTTCCACCTCAATCTAAAGATTGTGCAGGAGGCCCAGTGTGCCAGCCTTGACCAGGATCCACTTGCAGATGCATTTTTGCCTTCTACCCACATGTTGTTACATCTTTCTTCCCTAAGAACCTGTATTTGAAATAAATGGATTCTCATTTTGCTTTCTTCATGTGTCTTCTGCATTAGTATGGTATGTATGACAGTTATCAAGGAAATGCCATTTAAAGAAAATGACAAGGTCTCCTTCTGTGGGAGGACATCACAGAGTAAGCATCAGTAGCCTTTTTTTGTCATGGGAGTTTGTCAAGGGGTGTATACATTGGCCCATGAATTCTCCTGTCCTCCATCATAGTGTTTTCATCCTCACCCTGACCATGTTGTACCACACATGGGCAAGAGGGACATTGAAAATCTCTAGAGAGATGGTGTTTATCCAGACAGAGCTGGTTCTGGCCATACCTGGGATTTCATATCAACCATAGAATCTGAAAGAACCATTTTTGTTTGTTTCCTTTTAAATTTTTTTCGTTTTTGTTTTCTTTTTCCAGTGGACAACGTGTCTATTGTGGTGACAAGGTTTTTCTCAAGTAGACAAAAGCTAGACACACTTGGAATGGTGGAATCTCCTTTGGAAAATGGCTCCATCCTGTAAGCCATTCTGAGGAGCTTTTTCTTGATTAATGATTGACATAGAAGGGTCCCTCCCACTGTGGGTGGAGCCACCCCAGAGCAGGTCATTCCGGAGTGTATTAGAAAGCAGGATGAAGAAGCCAAGAGGAGCAAGCCAGTAAGCAACATCTCTACACAGCCTCTGCCTCAGTTCCTTCCTCCAGTACCTACTATGACTTCTCTCAATGATAAACTGTAAGCTCTGAGAGGAAATAAACCCTTTCCTCCCCGGTTTGCATTAGTTCCTGTGTTTTATTACAGAAGCAGAAAGCCAACTAAAGCCAACTCAATTAAAGAAATGGACAGATAGAATACATACAAATGTTTTTCTTTCTTTTACTTATTTTATTTAACATAATTTCTCTATTGAATATTTGTGAATTTGACAACTTGTACCCTAATTAAGCTCATCTGTCAGTCTCTCCATATCCTTCCCTCACCCCTGCAGTGCCACCCAAAAGGAAATGTCAAATCATCAAACCAACAAAACAATACAAGAAAACAAATGAAAAAAAACAAAATATACAAATTAAATGGGTCATCTTTGTAGCTCTAATTTTCTCAGCTCTGCAACCTCTCTTTATTCACCCTGGTGGCATCGGGAGCCTCAATGTGTCACACAGTGAACTTTTTGTCCAATCAGTTTTACTTGCAAATGTTCTTTTGCAGTGCGTCATTGGTCTGGTTCAAGGACTCATTTTCTGTTACACCATCATCACTGGACCCTCACTGAACCTCCTCTAGGATATCTTGTTACCACCCAAAGTCATGTAGATTCTGTGGGTATCGTTTTCCATGACCTGTGACTTCACCTTCTCTAGCAGGTCCTAGATGGTACAGATGGTAGTGTGGGCCAACCCCAGGCCTGGTTTTGGGCCTGAGTGGTATTTGAAGGGGTCAGTTCTGGCCAGTGTGGCTGCCTGCTTTGGACAAAGGGCAGAGCCTGCTTTCCTATGCCCATGACAGCAGGGTAGTTCTCCCTTGGCTGTACTGAGGGCTGGGGCCATCTCTCCAAGTGCTATTTCATCTCTCCCATGAGTGTGGAGGCCAGCTCTTTTGCTACAGTTCCATCAAGGGGTAGGACCAGAGAATGGCAGGGCCCTCTAAACATTGCCTCAGATTTCATCATGCCTGGTTCCTGTGGCCCTCTGAGATGACATGGGCCATAGACTTCAACACAGACCCCAGCTGCAGTAGGACCCAGAAATAGTTTTTGGCAGCAGCTCGTCCAAGGATTTCTAATGTTCAGTTAGCATGTAAGGATGTCCAACTTACTGATCATTAGGTAAATTAAATATTTATTTATTTTTATTCTTATTTATTTTCTTTCTGAAAGTACATGAATGGTCCCAGGTTTCAGCAGCAGTAGAATGGAAAAAAAAGAAATAAAAAAGTAAGGACATGACTGCTTCTAGGTATGGTAGGGGAGGAAGTTTATTGTAGATAAAGCATAGCAGAGCTGTGGGCAGGGACATCTCAGAGAGTTCAGAGTGGACATGAGCCTGAGCCATGTGAGAAGAGGGAGGGAGGGGTGAGGAGAGAGCAGCTGCCTGGGCCAAGAGAAGGGCCAAGAGAATAGACAAAATAAAGACCAGGTGAACAAATGAGTTTTTATAAAGGGAAGGACAGCTGGGATCAGAGCAGCGCAGGCTCTGGGCCAGAGAAGGTTAGGGTAGGAGAGGGTATGCCAGTCAGAGGGCCCTGTAAGAGGTAGGGACTGAGAGATGCAGGGAGAACCTGGTAGCCATTCTCCACTTTCACATGTTGCTACCTCTTCCTTTTGTCCCTGTTTGAGACCTAACAATCTATATTATGTATATGTGTACATAATATCCATATATATATATATATATATATATATATATATATATATATATATAGTGATAGGGTGCACACATGTGGATGGCAGAGGATAGCTTATATCATTGGTTCTCTCCTTCCACTGTGTGAATATTGGCAGTCATATGGACCATCAGTCTTGGTACCAAGGGACATCATCTACTGTGCATCTCTCCATCCTAGGAAACTAGATATAAAACCACACCAGGCACAAAGTAAAGGTGCTTATTTTTTAATCTCACAATGCTGGCTGTACAGTCCTGAATTCCTACCATGAGGTAGGCTGAGTCAAAGAGCTCTGTGCAAGTCCCACTGGCCTTGGCAGAGGAATTGGATCCTGTATAAACAACTAGAAATCACAGTACAAAGGGTCTCATGAAGACAAGGCTGAGCATGACTTTGGATTTCTGATCTACCTTCCTCCATTTCCCAAGGACTGTGATTTCAGATGTGCACCACTATAACCAGCTTGTTTTTACATGTATTTTAAAATGGAAACAAGATAAATTCACATTTATTGTGTTTGAGTGTATGTATGCAGAACAATCAGTTCCATTAGGGACATTTTAAGTCACAATTGTCTATATTCTTATTAGTTCTCTTACTTTA
This sequence comes from Peromyscus leucopus, assembly GCF_004664715.2. Taxonomy (NCBI): domain Eukaryota; kingdom Metazoa; phylum Chordata; class Mammalia; order Rodentia; family Cricetidae; genus Peromyscus; species Peromyscus leucopus. Next base: position 104,417,094 of record NC_051083.1, read on the forward strand.
TGCATGTTAACTAGCATATAATTATATCACTTTCCCCCTTCCCTCCTCCCTAAATTTCTCCCAAGTCCCCTCCTTCCAACTCCTTCCATACTTTCCCCCACTACTCTCACATTAATTGTCACTTTTCAATTACTCTTCTACATATAGACATATATGTATGAACAACTGTGTGAATACGGCCTGCTAAGTCGGCTTTAGTTGTTTGTGTGTATATGATTTCTGGGCTGCTCCTTTGCCTTGACTAACCACTTAGAGGGCTCATCCCTGGGAGAGGTCAATTCCCCCTCTCTCTGTAGTCACTAGCTGCCCACAGTTCTCTGTCTAGGAACAAAATAAAACCCAGGCCTAAAATCCCAGTACGTAGTGTTTCTCCTTCCATGGAGACTTTACCATCTCTCCATTATCTTGTCTGGTGATATGGCCAGTGTTCAGTTCTCATTTATGTAGCCAGTTCTGTGAGTGACTGTTTCACAGCAGACATCCTGGTATTGAGGCTCTTAAAATCTTTCAGCCCCTCTCTTCCCCTGCGTTTCCTGAGTCATAGATGCAGGAACTGTGATGTAGATGCAGGCACTAGCGCTGTGCTCCCCATGAGCCATTGTTGTATGCATCCTGTCCAGTTGTGGCTTCTCTGATGGTCTCCGTTTGCTGAAAACAGAGGTTCTCTGATTACGGATGGTAATCACACTTATATAAAGATAAGATTAATAATGGTTTGAATTATTCCAGTCTATCATCATGGCAATTGTAAATTCTCTTCTAAGATACATAACCTCACTAGTCCTGGGATGTTGTCTAGGTTTCTAGGCTGAGGGATGATTTTCCTCCTGTGGAGTGGGTCTTAAATGTCCAAATAGACAGCTATTGGTTACCACCAACATGGGAGTGTCTCTTCTGACACCTCTCTGGATATTTGGTTGTTGTTGTACTAAATGGGAGCTGTTGTTGGGTATTACTGTTAATTGCTTCCCTCCCTTGGCAGCTTGCATAGCAATTTCTTGTAGCATGGAAGCCAGAAACACAGGAAGGTGGCTTTCAGGCTACATCCCTCTGCTATACAGTGTCTTTGCCAATAGAGGCTCACTTCCATCTGCTGAGAGGCATCCTAGGGCAGCAGCAATTGTCTGCATTTTGGGAGTCACTTGGACTACTGGGCCTGGTACTGGGGTCATTGTTAGTTCCTTGATAATTGTGGATAAGGTATTTTGATCATGTTCACCCACCCCACCCCCACCCTTTACCAACACTTCTGAGAACCACTCACAGCTCTCTACCCACCCTACTTTGTGACCTTTAAAGAAACAACCCATCAAGTCTTATTTGTGCTGCCTTGCACTCGTGTTTGTGAAGCTATCCACTGGAACATGGTCAACCTAGCAGGGACTGCACCTTAAAAGAAACTGACTCTGCCTCTCCCGGCAGATGTCGATCACAAGGAACTCATCAGCTGGAAGTGACTTCTTGCCTAATTTAAATGATTTTGACTTGAGCTTGTGCGGACATTTGCTATGCTGTCCCAACTGCTGTGGATTTATATGTGCAAGTGTCCAGCCATGAGGAAACACAGTGTCCTTGTAGTCACCCACCATCACCATCTCTTTTTCTTACCCCAACATCTCAATGAACCCTGAGCTTTGGGAGAGAGGGTTTGTGATAGACATGTCCCTTTTCTTTTTACATTTATCTTCTTGAGCTTCTAAGCAGAAGCTGTGAGACAATATTTTTGTATCCTATTTGGCAGGCACTTGGATATGGCAGGTGCAAAACTTGGATATGGCAGGGGACTGATGTAGCAGCTGGAAGTAGACAGTGCCCCCTGGAGAAGGGAAGACCACTCTAAGAACTTGCCACTGAAGATGCTCTCATCACTGCCAACATTGTAGTTACCAAAACTCTCACATACTGAGTCAGGCAGCAGGCAGATGAACTAGTTATAGAAGGATTCTTCATGAACACAGCTCTTACATCCACTGGCCTGGTACAGGCCTTGATATCAAATCCTGTACCATTGCTTTCAGAGACAAAGGTCACCAGGAGGTAGATAGAATTGTCATTCATCACTGAGGCAGGCATCATACCACAGACTCTACAGAGGGAAACAGAAGTGATGGTTGTGAGTGACTATGAAGGCAGGATGTTTAACTCTTCACACCAAGAGCTTCAACCTTCACCTGCATTGCATCATGCATAAACATCTGCGTATGACACACATGTTATCAAATTTTCAAAAACCAGAGAGAGAGATAAATTTAAAAAGAGCAAAAGTGACTTGTGGTGTATGATAGCACCTCCACAAGATTACCACCTGCTAAAAGGAATTGGGATGAAATGCTGAAAGTCTTGTAAAGGGGAAAGAAGCAAAACAAGAACAATATAACTGGCAAAACATTCTTTAAAAATGAAGAGAGGATAGAGCCCAGAGAGATGTTTCCAGTCAGTAAAATGCCTGCCATGAAAGCATAAGTTCAGATGCTCAGCAGCCCATGAAAGAGCCAGCAGACACAGTAGTACCTGCCAATACCACAGTACTAAGGGAGGCAAGGTGACCCGTCCAGCAGGCCAGGTTATTAGGTGTGACTCGAGGAGGCACCTCATGAAAGACCAATGGGGGTGAGAGAGAAAGGAGACCAAGGGCGAAAAGAAAACCGAGTTAGTCTGAGTTGCGTCAAGGTCTCGTTGATTGCAAGGGGAAGTAGGCTTATATACACTGGTGTATAGGAGAAGTGAATAGGGAAAAAAGAGGGGAATGAAAGTTTGAAGAATAGAAGAATAGGGTCCACGCACGCGTTAGGTCTCTTTGAAGACAAAGAGTTGGAGCAAGGTCTCCTTGGTCCAAAGCTTGTGCAACTGACCAACTTGAACATGTTTAAGGAAGTTATTCTAAAAGTATGTTAATCTAAAGGTACATTTTGTGTTTTTTTTTTTTCCGGAAGTTATTGTTTTTTGTAACTTAGTATTGGTTGTCAAGGGTGTAGTTATGTCAGATCATCCAAGCAAGAAAGGCCAGAGTGCAGACCAAAGTGGGCTTTGGTCATAACTCGAGAGGGCCCCTGTCTTAGGCTATATGGGGTGCATCCTGTGTCTGGCAACGTGCCATGTTGAGCCAGTCTCAACGACCTCTGTACGTTGTGCCCCCAGCACAGGCCCCATACTAATCCCGTCATTGAGTACACTCTAACCTTTAGTTGTAGGGGATTTTTAGGGCTGTAGGACGCTGAACCTGAGCCTTTCACTTGTTTCTATAGTTTGATCTTGAGTTTCTGAACAATGGTAATGTACTGACAGTTTTTGATAGAGCCGAATCAATCTGATTTTTTATGAATTGTGTTAGCTGTTGAAAAGCCCAAGGACCAAAGGTGAAGAGGAGAAGGAAAATAATCAGGGGGGCCAGGAGGGTGGGGATCAGGGTAGAAAGCCAAGGAGATTGTTTTAGCCAGCCCTCAAACCAATTGTTTTGCTGATTTTCAAAATCATGTTTTCTTTGTGCCAATCTTTCTCTTAATTTATCCATTGATTCTCTGACTATCCCAGTGTGATCTGCGTAAAAGCAGCATTCCTCCTTTAAGGCTGGGCACAAGCCTCCCTCCTTTAAAAATAGCAAATCCAGATCTCTTCGGTTTTGTAATACGACCTCAGAGAGTGAGGTTAAAGATATCTCAAGAGCAGAAATGGATCTCTCTATGGCCTCTAGGTCAGTAGTCATAGCCATTTGTAACTGCATAAGGTGGTTGCTTTGTACGAGGGCAGTAGGTCCTGTACCAATTCCTGCAGCAATGCCCCCAATACCTAGCAAGAGGGCTATAGTCATAGACACAGGTTCTCGAGTGTATATGCCCCTCTGCTTAAAGAATTCCATCACTGAGCTCTCTTCATGATAGGTGACACGAGGCCATAGCTGGACCATCATACAAAATTCATGAGAATCATTAAATATCTGAGCAGACACGCAAGGGGTCAATCCTGTGTTGCAGGCCCAGTATGACCCATTGGGTGCCTTGAGACAATAGTTTCCTTTATAGGGTGCCAGTGTTTGGGTACAGAGGTGGCAATGGGTCGGTGGACCCTACCCAAACAGGAACCTTGTCCGGAGACCTCAGGGAATGTCAGTTTATGGGGCTTAGTCTGACACCTACTGCTTGGGGAAGTGAGGTAGTTGGCAACAGACTGAAAGATGATTCCCTCATAATAGGGAGGACTGGAGGTAAGGCAAAGCCAGCAATCCAAGGTCTTGTTTGGATTTGTGGCATTTAGGGCCATACAGGCTCCCTGAACCAAATTAAACAATCTATCCCTTGTTCCCCCAAAAGGAATAAGGAGAGTGCTGTTACTGGAATCTATGGTGGTAGTCACGGTGCTTGGTGTAGGGTTGGGGGAGGTCTGGGTACAGAGTGATCACAGAGGGGGTACAGTTACATCGACAGGTACATTCTTCCTGAAACCCCAAGGGGGGTATCAGGGCAGAAGTGGAGTTTACACAAAGGTCACAGTGGTCTTTCCTGGTAGTCAGGGTGCTTGGTGCAGGACTGGAGGAGGGACGAGGTGGTGGCACCTTCTCATGATTGGAGGGAACCTTTTGGTCAGGAAGAACTAAGCTGGGACCCACTGATGTTGGGTTCAGGTTTTCTATTTTTAGTAGGATTGTGAAGATGACTCCTTTGTCTACGCCATAGAGATACCAGCGTAGTCCCCATGTTTTTCCTGAGGGCCATTCTCAATTTGCCTTGCCTCGGGGAGTAAAAGTTATGTTTAAAGGTAGTGACAGCCCGTGATCATGGGCTCCCCAATTATGGGAACTATAGCAGAAATTGCTATTTGTGTTAGGTTTACTGTATCCCCTTGTAACTGAAATCAGGTCCCAAGATGAAGTTGGATTCCAGTAAGCTGCCCCTGTGGTTTCACACCCCCATTGAGCACAAAAGAAGGTCTCGAATCCTCCACATCTGGCAGCCGTGGCTCAGCTTCTGCCATCCTTGGGACAGACATAGAAGTCAGATTGTGCCAACCTGCAACGGGCTGTAGGACTAGCACATCCTGGGGCAGTCATCACGGCAGGGTTAGTGCCATGAAGTGTTTCAAAAGGGCCTGACCAGCCCATAGAACTGTGGGGATAGTTGTGGCCTGTAAATGTTTGCCCTCCCGTGCCTTTTAACTGGTGTTGGCTAATAGTAGGTATATCCCAAGAATCTAATCCTACAGCTATCTGACAGAAGTCAGGAGTGAGTGATGCCCACCAGGAGTAAGAAGCATGGTTTGCAGTAACCCTCCAGACTTCCTCCCCTGTTTGTGTTAAAATCTGCCAGGTGAGCTTTTTGATAGCATGGTGGCTTTCTTCAGAAATGCAAAAGAGGGAGAGGAGTAGCAGGCAGAAGATAAAGCAGGGGTTGATTCCCCAAGGCCCGTGATGAACTCCCACTGTTGAGAGGTCCGTGGCTCCCTTCATTTTCCAAGCTGCAGGCGTTTCTGTAAGGGAAGAAGAAAGAATTTTTGTCTCAGGGTCGTATCCTGGACATAACAGTTGTTATTTCTTTAATCTAGGGAGGCAGTTTGTGTAGAGTAGGGCTTAATCAGTCTTTCTGGTAGCCAACGAGTTCCATTCTCCTTGGAATCATAGATACATGCAGACCCTTTTCTCCAGATGATAACTGGATCAGGGCCGCCCCATTTTTTGGTGATTGGATCTTTCCAAAGGGCCTGAGCATATCCTTGTTTGGTTTCTGGGTGCCAGTGTCACTCGGCTGCAGATTTCCCAAAAATATCCAATGTCAAAAAATTTAACACAAAGAGAGCATGAGAAAGCAGAGCTTTTTGGTTTCCCTTAAGGGGAAACAATGTCTCTTGTGAGCTGAGTTTATTAAGAGTATTTTTTAAAGTTTGGTGAGCTCTCTCCACGATACCCTGGCCTTGAGGATTATAGGGTATTCCAGTGATGTGTTTAATTCCCAATTGTAAACAAAACTGTTTAAATTTACTACTAGTATATCCTGGGCCATTATCAGTTTTTACACAGTTTGGCTGACCCAGCACTGTGAAGACATGTAACATGTGATTGATAACATCTCTGGTGACTTCTCCACTGTGAGCAGAGGCACAAATAAATCCACTGAAGGTATCTACGGTAACATGTATGAACTTTAATTTACCAAAAGAAGGAACATGGGTGACATCCATCTGCCATATCTGTCCAGGTATAAGCCCTCTGGGGTTTACTCCATAATGAGATTCAGGTAGGAGCATCAGGCAATTTTTACAGCTTTTTACAATTTCCCTAGCCTGCTCCCTAGTAATTGAGAATCTTTGTCTCAAAGTTTGGACATTGAGGTGATGTAGGCAGTGAGCTTCACGAGCGGCTGCTACCTGGTCATGTTCCAGATGAGAAATTAAGATAGAACGTGTAGCAGAATCAGCAAGCTCATTTCCCCGAGCCAAGGGCCCAGGCAGGCCTGTGTGGGTGCGAATATGGCCAACATAAAAGGGTAATGACCTCTGTCGGATTAACTTTTGTAATTCAGAGAACATTTGGAAGGTGGAAGTAATAGGTTTAATTACTGGGACCATTTCTAAAGCCTGTAAAGCCCCTACCACATATCGACTGTCTGAATATAAATTAAAGGAGCAATCCTTAAAATTTTTAAAGACAGCAAGTGCAGCATATAATTCCACCAACTGAGCTGACTTAAAAGGAGTTGTCATAACGTTCTTTGGCCATTGAAGACATAGGCAGCCCTATCATTTTTGGACCCATCTATGAAAAGCATAGGGAATCTGGGATGGGCTCCATCCGGGTATTTTTGAGAAAAACAAAAGAAGTTAGGGAGAAAAATTGTAGGAGTTTATTACTGGGCATCTGTGTATCAAATTTCCCTACATAAGTACAGACAAGGATGGCCCAGTCAGGGCTACGGGTGCACAGCTATTCAAGTTGTTCCTTATCATATGGCATAATAATAACATCAGGGTCTCGCCCAAAGTATCATGTGGAAGTTTTTATCCCCAGCATGATTAATTGGCAAACCAAGGAGGGGTAGGTGGGAAGGATTCTCCTCTTAGCAACAGGAAGGTGTACCCACAGTAAGGGCACAGGCTCTTGCCAAAGCAAGCCCGTGGGGGCAAAATCTGTAGAAAAAATGATCAAATACAAGGGTAAGGCTGGCTCAAAATATCCTGTGTGTTGTTGGTCGATGGCCGACTCAATTTTTTGTAATGTCTTTTCTGCATCTATAGTAAGATATCTAGGGGACCGAGGATCGGAATCCCCTCTGAGAATATCTTCAAGGGGACGTACTTCTCCCTTGGTTATCTTTAAATAATGTCGTAGCCAATTGACATCCCCCAGAAGTTTTTGAAAATCATTAAGACAACAGAGTGTGTCCCTTCTGATCTGGATTTTTTGGTATAAAGAAGGTCTGGGTGTAACTCGAATCCTAAAAACAGGAAGGGGTTTTGGGTTTGAATCTTCTCTGGGGCTATATGGAATCCTCGGCCTTGAAGTATAGTAATCATCCTTTGGGCTATATATTGTGTTTTTTCTTCAGACTCACCTGCTATTAATAGATCATCCATATAGTGTATAATATAAGCGTCAGGGTACTGGATTCTCACTGGATCAATGGATTGAGCTACATATTTTTGACACAATGTGGGTGAGTTGGCCGTACCTTGGGGCAATACTCTCCATTGAAATTGGGGGTTGGGTCCAACATGATTCACAACAGGTATAGAAAAGGCAAATCGTTTGCAATCCAAAGGATGCAAGGGGAGAGAGAAAAAGCAATCTTTATTATCTATAACAATCTTAAAATATTTTTTAGGGATGGCTACAGGAGATGGCAATCCAGGCTGTAACGCTCCCATGGGGACCATGGTTTTATTTACTTCCCTGAGATCCTGTAATAGCCTCCATTTTCCAGTTTTTTTCTTTATTACAAAGATAGGAGTGTTCCAAGGAGATGTGGAAGGTTCAAGATGCCCCTGCTCTAATTGTTCCTGCACCAACTGGAGGGCAGCTTGAACTTTTTCCTGAGAGATGGACCACTGATCTATCCAAACCGGGTCATCTGACTTCCAAGTGATTTTATCGGCTTGGCGTGCAGGAGGAGCAGTGGTCCTTAGGAAAAAAGGTCCATCCCTAATCCCTTTTTGTCCAGCTTGGGGGTGGGCATGATGGGCTGAGTTTGTCCCTGTTCAAACTTTCCCAACCCTTTGCCAGGCAGAAAGCCTGTCTTTAGCATCATTTGGGTCACTTTATCATTGGGACTCATCATGATGACACCCATTTGTGTCATTATGTCTCTTCCCCACAGGTTGATCGGCAACCCCTCAACCGCAAAGGGCCTTATTGTTCCAGTATTTCCCTCAGAATCATCCCATTTTAGGAATTTAGAGCTTTCTGGCATATTTTGGATTTGGCCTATCCCCTTCAGATGTGTGGCAGTGGGCTCCAACGGCCATGAATCAGGCCAAAACTTTTTGGCTATGACAGTGGCATCAGCGCCTGAATCCAGAAGGCCCAGAAATTGTTTTCCCTCCAGAGAGAGTTTAATTGTAGGCCGATTCTCTGTTAATTGTTGGACCCAGAATATGTCTGAAGATCCTGGTTCTGAGTGGCCAAGAGTTGGACTCTTATGGGGAAATTGTCCAACCATTGGGAGAGGGAGAGCCTGAGCGATGCGTTGGTCCACAGGGATGGTGATAGGACCCTGAGAGGTCATGGCCAGGAATTTTATTTCTCCCTGATAATTAGCATCAATTATAGAAGGAATGATGGAGAGTCCTTGCAGCGAGCTGGAAGCTCGACCTATAATAAGAAGAAACATCCCAGGTGAGGGGGGGGGCAAAGACCCCGGTCTCTATAATCACCGTGCCCTCTTCTGTGGTTACATCCGGGTGGTGGAGGAACAGAGGTCCAATCCTATGCTTCCTGGTGTGGCTCGGGATAGGTCCGAGCAAGTTGGGCCAGGGCTGTCTGGGGCAGTGGGGTTCCCTGTTCTTGATTGTTGTAGAATGGGTTGTTGGGGGTTATACGGAGCTGTGATAGATGGGCGGGGCCCCGAAACGGGGCCCGCAGCCCATTTCCCGAGACCGCAGACAACGGCTGGCCGTTAACATCAGCCTTGGAATAACAGTCTCTGGCCCAATGGCGCTCCCTTTTGCATCGAGGGCAGAGCCCTGGGGATGAGTTTCTCAGATTATTATTAAGGGAGGTCCTTCACCCTGGGTGCCAGGACATTCCCTGGAGAAGTGTCCTGGGTGCCCACATCTGAAACAATTTTTGGCTCTACTATGTGGCCCTCTAATAGGCGCCTGGAGCACGGCACCTATGGCCATATTAATGGACTTAGAAATCTTATGATCAAAGGAATCTACATCACTACACAGCTTTATCATGCCATTGAGGACCATCGTTCTAGTTCTGCCACTCAAGGCTGCCCTGCAGGCTGTATTGGCGTTCTCTATGGCTAATTATTTAACCACAATATTTTTCAAGCCATCTTCATCCAGGATTCGTTCAGCCGCCTCCAGCAGCCTGACAACGAACTGGGCGTAAGGTTCGTTGGTGCCTTGGACTATCTTAGACAGGGAGGTGGTGGCTGTCCCTGCTGCGGGCACAGCCCGCCAGGCTGCCATCGACGTCTGGGCCGTCTGTGCCAGCAGCCCCGCTGGGAGTTTTTGTTGTTTTTCCTCTGTGGCATATTTGCCCCTCCCCGCAATCTTATCAGAAGACCATGAAGCCATCTGGGAACTTTTTTTTTTTTATTTATGACGGTCTGTGTTTCAGCCCTGTCTATAAATTCAGCCTTCCAGGTTAAAAATTGACTCCGAGTTAACACTGACTGTACCACTTTGTTCCATTCGTGAGGCAACAGACTACCCCCATGACCCAACCCTTCCAGGACTGAAATTGTGAAGGGTGCATTAATACCATAATTTTTGACTGCTGAATGCAGATCCTTTATGTTTAATTTTTAGTTTTTTATATATGACTTGGCCAGTGCCATTGCCCTCCTGTTCCTCCTCTGGGTCTTCCTCCTCTCCCTCAGAGGCCGAGGACCTCTGTTCAGTACCCCTGGTGTCTTCCTCAGCATCCTGAATAATGTCTGCCTGTTCAGTACCCTGAGTGGTGTCTGCCTGTTCCCTGTGTCCTGGGACTGAGCGCCAGAACGGGTTATTACTGGGAAAGAGAGGGATACTGTAGGCAGCGTCTTTTTAATTTTGCCTACTTTTGATTTAACCTGTGCCTTTGGCTGGGAGTTTGTGCGCTGAGGATTACCAAAGGTGGTGGGAAGGATGAGGTCGGCTTCTCCTGTAAGGTCGGCCTGTAATTCCTGTATCTGTTGGGTAAGACCTCTCAATTCTCTTTTCATAGAGAGGACATCCTTTAAATTGGTGATCTGGTTTAGAAGGGATTCCTTGGTCTCTAAGAGACCCTGCATTCCAGGTATAGCGTGGCCCATTTGTCCTGTCATTGTCTCTCTATGAATAGGGGCACTCAGGACGTTGGGAGTGGGAAGGACATAGGAAGGCAGGGAGGGCCAATGAAGGCTCCTTTCACCTGTTTGGTGGCTAGTAAACAAGGCTTGGGACTGAGAAAAGGGAGGGGGATCATATCTTTCTTTCTCATAATGCGCTGCCTCTTCTTCCAAGTTTACCTCTGAAGAGGGGTCAAGCCATTCATCGCCTGGCGCATTCTTGTAAATGACAGGGTAGATCTTTTTATAAGATTTAGTGGAGGTGGGCGGTTTTAATAAGGGGAGTTCAACTCATTAGGAATAGGTTCATCGATAAGAGAGGGGGCACGAGAGACTGGGGCAGCTTCAGGGTCGCCCGTGATCTCAATGTTTTTTTGAGCTAGTACCATCCAATTCATAAACTGTGTTCAGTAATAGAGCCTTTCTGAAAAACTAAGGGGGAGAGTGGTTAGGGGAGACAGTTACAGTGTCAAACTCCGGCCTCTGCACAGTGCTTGCATGGGCTAATGCATCCACCACAGACACATGTACATGTGCATGTGCACCACACACATAAAAATAAATTAATAATAAACATATGAGTAAATAAAACTATAAGGCAGAGGGAGGTGGAGGGAGACTCATCTTTGTCCTCTGGTCTGCACATGCATACTCATTTAAATGCACAGGGAGAGAGAGAGAGAGAGAGAGAAAATCTGATGCCAGTAGATATACTAACATGGAAGCAGGGAGCTCATGAGGCCTCATCCCTAGACAAAGAACTACAGGGAACTAAATAATGCTGAGAGCCAAGAGTGTTCTTCATGGAATAGACCTCAGTTTGCTATCCAGTCCCAAATGGTCAGCCTGAAAATGTATACATACAAGTAACATTACACGGACTGAGCATGTTGTATTTGTATATTTAGGAATACACACACAACAAAGTAAAAGGGGCCATGCATCTGAGAGAGCAGGAAGAGGGTACATAGGGGATGGAAGAAAAAAAGGAAGGGGGGAAATAATGTAATTGTAATTTCAAAAATAAAAAAGATTTTTTAAAAAAGGTTTAAGTAAGTTGTGATTAACTAAGTTGTTATCTCTTTACACAGTTGAAGTGACCCAGTGTTTTGGATTTCATAGTGATCACCAAAAAATATCTATGGAGAATATTCAAAAGAATTTTTTTTTAAGATTTAAAATATCACTACAAAAAATCAGAGAAACAGGGAGACTGTTAACAAACAATAGGGACCACAAGACAGGATACATACAACCAATTGGCAATAGTATGTACTTTACTATCAAGAATTACTTTAAATGTAAATCAAAATGCATAGAGCACTTTTTAATGATTGATATGTGCAGGCCCTACCCACTGTGGGTGGTGCCACTCTTGGGCAGGTGGTCCTGAGTTGTGTAAGATAGCAGGCTGAGTAAGCCATGAGGAGCAAGCTTGTAACATCCTATTGCTATGCATAATAATATTGTTACACAAAGAACTGATATTCAACAGCAGATGTATGCATTTCTTTTTTTTTTTTTTTTTTTTTTTTTTGGTTTTTTCGAGACAGGGTTTCTCTGTGTAGCTTTGCGCCTTTCCTGGAACTCACTTGGTAGCCCAGGCTGGCCTCGAACTCACAAAGATCCGCCTGCCTCTGCCTCCCGAGTGCTGGGATTAAAGGCGTGTGCCACCACCGCCCGGCTTGATGTATGCATTTCTTAAAAAACACCGAGCTAAAGATACATGACAAAGATGAGTGTTTACTGTATGATTTCATTCACTTGAATGTAAGAAAGACAGAAACAAAACAGAAGGTGGAAATATGAATAATATGTCTCTGTATGGGGAAATAATCAAATTGAGAGCTGAAATCAATAAAATAGAAACAAAGAACAATTCAAAGAATCATTGAAACAAAGACATGGTTCTCTGAGAAAATCAACAAGATAGGCAAGCCCTTATCCAGGCTAACTTAAAGGCAGAGAGAGCATCCAAATCAAGAAAATCATAAATGAAATGGGAGACATAACAACTGACAGTGAGAAAAAATAGAGAATCATCAGGTCATACTTCAAAAACCTGTACTCCACAAAATTGGAAAATCTAAAAGAAATGGACAATTTACTGGAGAGGTACCACATACCTAAGTTAAATCAGATAAACTATTTAAAAAGACCAATAACCCCTAAGGAAATAGAAACAGTCATTAAAATACTCCCAACAAAAAAACCCAGGACCAGAATGATGCAGTTCAGAATTCTAACAGATCTTCAAAGAAGAGATAATACCAATACTCTTTAAATTGTTCCACACAATAGAAACAGAAAGAACATTACCAAACTCCTTTTATGAGGTTACAGTTACCCTAGTATTCAAACCACACAAAGATACAACAAAGAAAGAGAACTACATACCGATCCCCCTCATGAACATTGATGCAATTATACTCAATGAAATATTGACAAACAGACTCCAAGAACACATCAAAACAATTATCCCCCAGGATAAAGTGGGCTTCATCCCAGAGATGCGAGTTTGGTTCAACATATAAAAGTCCGTCAATGTAATACACCATATAAACAAACTGAAGCAAAAACACATGATTATTTCATTAGATGATGAAAAGGCCTTTGACAAAATACAACACCCCTTCATGATAAAGTTCTTGGAGAGATCAGGAATTCAGGGAACATACATAAACATAATAAACGCAGTTTACAGCAAGCCAACAGCCAACATCAAATTAAATGGAGAGAAACTCAAATCAATCCCACTAAATTCAGGAACAAGACAAGGCTGTGTGCTCTCCCCATATTTATTTAAAATAGTACTTGAAGTTCTAGATAGAGCAATATGACAACAAAAGGAAAATCAAGGGAATAGAAATTGGAAAGGAAGAAGTCAAACTTTCACTTTTTGCTGATGATATGATAGTATATATAAGTGACCCAAAAATTTGACCTAAGAATTCTAACAGCTGATAAACACCCTCAGTAATGTAGTAGCATACAAGGTAACTAAAAAAGGCAGTAGCCCACCTATATAGTAATGACAAACCGGCTGAGAACACTTGCAAGTAAAGATGGATGGACTAAAGGGTATACTGTGATACACTATAGCTTCCACATGGAGATTTGGGGAGCTGGGGTTGATTGATTTCTTTGTGTGTGTTTTTTTGGTTTGGGTTTTTTAGATTTACTTTTAAATTTTGTTTTGGGGGCAGGTTGCAAGGGCACAGGGCAGAATTGAGGACACAGGGAGATGAGTGAGATTAGGACGCATGATGTGAAATTCAAAAAGAATCAAGAAAAAAGTTAAAAACATAATACACAATATTAATAAAAAACTAGAGATGACATTAAAAATTCAAGAAACGCTTGGTGTTTTCCAGTATTGTATCTACCCTTTTAGCTATTTGTGGCATTCATGAGACTGTCTGGGATCTTCCAGGATCACACAAGATACAAAGGGACACTGAATAGAAGCTGAATTTACATCCTTCCATAGGCCTTAGCTCCCAGTGCTTTCTATAGATATAGAAGTGTCCATGTTCTCCTCCATAGGGCTGGAATTCCTCAGGAGGTTACTGATCAGAAAGACTCCTCAAGCCCTCTGAACTACTACTATGTTCTGCCCCTCACATGGGACTGGAGACCTGCAAGAAGGGCACCAGCAGCTCAGGGGAGCAGAGGGGGAGCTGGAGTGGGTTTCTCCCCTAAGGACCTAAAGCACAAGGCCACTAGAGACAGGATGCAAATACCTGGATCCCAAGGAGGCTTTTAGGACAAAACTATACATTCACACAGTTTTTTTAAACAAACATGAGTAAATTTTAAAGAACAAACTTGTGCTTATTGCCCACTGTTCGACAGGGAAATGAGGAGTGAGACATGAAATTGATTAAATGAAATATGAAATGGATATATATAGATATAGATATATTATATATATATACATATATATATATATCTTTCTTCCTTCCTTTCTTTCTTTCTTTTATATATTTAGATTGAGACAAAATGCACTAGGCAGAGCTAAATCTCACTCTGAAACCAAGAATGACTTTGAAGTTATGATATTCCTGTGTCACAAGTATGTGAGACTCACCCTGCCACTTTATGGAATTTGGGGGACTCTATTCCAGACTTTTATGCATGCTACACAAAGACTTGGCACAATGAGCTACAACCCCATCCCAGAAATGAGTGTCTTTATAATCACAGCCAGAAACAGAGAAAATAATTCTAAAGGCCCTGGATACTTCACCAACAGCAGATTCAGATTATACAGCAAAGACAAAGAGCCGGAAACATGCATGTACAGACAGTGGTGAGGTGGTTATTACAACTGTGAAGTAAGTCTTTTCTGGGAGAAGAAATCCAGCACCAGGACTCCAGAATATTCCCATCCTAAAACAGGAACTTCCTGGACACATTCGAGTACTCAGGGCCCCTTCTATTCTAAGAGTGACCAGAACATGTTGGGAATAGTTGGCTGCCTTGGAACCAGTCTGACCACATGCCAGCGAAGGGGCTGCTTGACTGACAGTTCTGGGATGGAGACCAGGGTGTAAAGGCCTGCTCTTGACACTTTGACCATTCAGAGAAGATACTAGAAGTGTGTGTGTATGGTGGGGGTAACAAGAGAAAGTTTAGGAACCTGAGCACAGGTATGACAATTCTCACAGCTATTGCCAGCACTCATGAAGGCTGAATAGTACTACTAAACTCCTCCCCAGTACCCCTGGTGAAGATGGGACCTCTGATCTGCCTGCTG
>NC_051083.1:104432818-104457818 GCF_004664715.2 Peromyscus leucopus
GTGCTCATCAATAAAACAAACTTTGAATTCATTTTGTTTCCTTTCCTGGCAGTAACTAGGTTTATGAAACCTTTCGGACCACTTTCCTTTTATGCTTTCCATATTTCTAGAACTACTCTTACATTCTGCATATTAGCCTCCCTCTAAGGGATGGGTCAATGGGATGGGAGGGCTTTGACTACAGATGTTTCTTTATGTGAATTTGGTGACTGTGAATGCACCTGTGGGTGGACATGTGAATGATGACCAAGAAATCCCTCAGGAAAATCTGTGTGCAGGTAAGTTTCCCATCTAATAACTATGATGAGCAAAGTCCCATGGGAAAATGGTGTAGAAACTGCACAATCACATTCTTTAACCTAAATCCATGGTACTAACCTGTGGGTTGCAGCCCCTTTTACCTTTTGGGTCTGCAGACCTTTAAAAGACCATTGAAAAACAAAGATATTATATTATGACTCATAAGAGTAGCAAAATTACAATTAGGAAGCAACAACAAAAATGTTTGGGGTCACCACAGCATGGACAACAATATTAAAGGGCCACAGCATTAGGAAGGTTGAGAATCACTGACCTAAAGCATTGAGCATGTAACTAAACAAGAAAGAGCCACAAGATTTCATTAATGCATTTCAATCATGGAGAGTCCCTCACAGATTATAACTTAAAAGAAAATCACACAGAGCTGCAATTGGGCTCATGAATCACTGCTGTTCCACAGCAAAAGCTGCTTATGGGTACAGGTTCCCTGTCATTGCCCGGATATGTAGGAATGGGCAACTAGATATCAGCAGGCAAGCAGTAGACATCCTGAGGAGTCAGCAGAGTGGAGTCCCTTCCCAGGTTCAAGATGAGGACAGAAGAGGAAAGAGGATCAAGGGTAAAGGCAGAGACGGGTGCTGGTTTCCAGACTCACATAGATAACAGATTGGAACATTGCAGGCCTTGGTGTTTACCTGTGTTAGCTACTCCCATAGTGCACCCCACAGCTCCTCTGGGTTACACAGCAAGCATCCATCTTTTAGGATGCTGAGTCACCCATGAGAGAGGAATATACCTAAGCATCACTCTTTGCTAAGCCCTGTGAGCAAACTGCAAGAAATAAAAGAATACACCCAGTGTCCTGTGAGCTCTGTAGAAAGGGGAGGAAATGAACAGTCTCTGGGGTACGCTGAATGCATGATTGCTTCCCTGCTTCACACCAACCCTGTGAACATCACATTGGGAAATTTATCTCAAAATCTGTGGTTGGTATGGATGCAGGACGTTGGGCTCTGTCCTTAGTAAGTAAAAAGCACTCACGTTCAAATTTCTAATTGCTCGCATATGTTGCAGGGATGCTAGGGCTAAAAGGAGGGTTGGTTTGAAACAGCCAAGCCAGGAACACTGAAGATGAGACACAAAGAGTTTCTGCGATCAGTAGGACAGTCAAGCTGCCTCACACTGATAAAGATAGGACTCCCAGCTAGTGTGGGCAGTCCAACCAGTCCACCAAGTCCTTCAGGAAAGCTGACATGGCAAAATTGCCTCCTAATATAGCCTAGCTTTTCCAGCAGCTAATTGTGAGAGTGAGTAAAGTCTGTGTCTAAGAAAGCCTCCCATTTCAGTGTTTCAGGGAAGCCTTTCACAACGACCCAGGAGATAGGAAGAAGAGGAAGGACAGTTGCAACTGCTTCTTGGTGATTCTCAGAAGAAAGAGAGCTGAGGCTAGTTAAAAGCACCTGAGACAGCTGAAATGTCAGAGGACACAAGACCACCCAGTGTCTAATGGTGACCAGACAGTCAAGGCCCACAACTCACAAAGCCCTAGTCAGGGATGGACAAAGGGGCCTGTGGTGGGAGGGGGTTGAGCCACCCCTGACTAGGTGGGCAATAGGTGAACAGAGCATGATCATCTCCTTGGTGTGGGCTAGACCATGTGGACCATGGGCCCTCCAGTATCTCAGCCTATGCTATCCCAGAGAACTAATCCATCTCCTAACAATTACCTCAGCCATTGTCCAGACTCTGCCATGATCCTATTAAAAACAAAAACCACGAAATGACAGAGCTCAGCGGCTCTTTTAAATTTTGGGAATGTCACCTACTCTGGGGAGTCTGTCTAACTTTTTCTCAGTTCTGCCCTTTCCTGCAATGAATCTTTGTAAAGCTGAATCCTGAATTGCTTACTCCTCCTGTCTTTCACCTTCACAGCTGTGAGACAGGTTTGGAGCCAGTACCCAGAGTCGATCTTTGATGACCTCAGGTATCTGAATCACCCTAGACCATTGTTCAAGCACAGCTAGGTAGAGAAATGTCTCCATGAGAATGAGCTTGTGAATGCCAGTGGAATTCAGCCCTTTTGGGAGCACAGTCTCTCAGGAGGATCTCTGCCCTGGCCTACCCACATATTTGCCATCACACAGAGCTCTTCAAGACAGTACATCCAAGATTTGGGCATTTTGTTTGAAGGACATTTGCATAATTTAATAAAATGTCTTAGTTGGTCTCAAGGGCCTGCTGAATTTGAGACAGTCTTTGTGTTATTCACTGTGACAAAAATTAAACAGTCCATCCTTACCCAGAACTAGAGGTGTCAACTAAGCAGCAACCCAGAGCCACAGGTTCCACACCCCCACCCCATACACACTCACTGCCTTTTTTTTTTTTTAAAAAAAAAAAAAGAACTCCCTGCCCTTTGCAGCCCTAAAGTGCTTCTGGCTAAACACCTCAGAGGACAAGCCCACAGCCACTGAGTCTGTGCAGGCCAGAATGTGTGATTGGACACATTGTAATTACGTTGAGTGTCCAGAAGACAGGCCTTCCAGGTCAAGAGTCAGAGCTGTACCTGTGGCTCCAGACAGTGAGGACGTGGCTTGTGGATCTTCTGAACTAGAAACTGATTGAAAGATTCCTGGCATGGAGACTCGCAAGGGCTGCTGCCACAGATTCAGGAGGATGCTGTGTCTAGGAGCTAATGAGGACCAGGAACAAAAGTATGGTCAGTAAAATGATTCTCACTGGACTTGGGCGAAATCTGGGAAGCAAATTTGGTGGAAAGGCCAATGGCCAGGAACTTCGATTACCCCAAATCTGCCAGTGGCCCTTCTCTAGGCTTGCCAATGATCCACGGGCCACGATGCTCAGATCTTTATCTTTGTGTTTTTCTCTCTTGCAGATGAGAATGCAGTGGTCCTGAAGGGTGGAGAGGAAGGAGGCAAGAGAGGGCTTGTACAGAGCGAACTTGCTCAGGCTGAGCTTGATCAGGGCGAAGTTGCTTTGAGCGAACTTGCCCCAAGCAAGCCTGTTCAAGAAGAGCTTGCTCAGTCCGATCTTGCCCAAGAATCCACAGGAATGGTCGAGGGAGAAAACAAAGAAGAAATGGAAGGAGCACGTGCTAGCAATGGTAGTTCTGGCCCCATGGACAAGGAGATCCCCGCGGAAGGTGGCCATGGCAGCAGTGTACAACAGCAGCCTCAGCAAGAGGCGGCAATGCCTGAGGGCACCAAGAGTCTCCAGGCTGGGGACAGGCTGCCTTTCCAGAGCCACACCAGATTCACCCAGTCTCAGCTGCAGGACCTGGAGCGTCTTTTTGAAGAGACTCGCTTCCCCAGCTTTCAAGTAAGGTAAACACAACGCCCTGCTAGGCACCTGGCTTTCAGGCAGTGCATCCAGGCTGTCCTTTGGTGCTCCCTGAACCCCTCATTTCCTCTAGAAACAAAGCCACCATGTCTGGACCGTCCAGCAGAAATTGGATTCTAGAGTAAGGGGATGTGCTCTAGTCTAACTGGAAAGATTGTGTTTTGTTGCCTTTTTAAGTGGCACGTTAGTGGGAAATTTAGACAATACTTTTTCTAAATAATTCTCTGTATGAATCAGTGAGAAGCCTGAGGTATAGCTGGGAAAATGCAGGAGGGATTCCACCTCAGATTGAAATCTGGCTAACACTTTTCATCGTGGAGGTTCGATTAATGAGGCTTTACATGTTAAGTACATGGACAACATACCTGTGTTTGGGGGATTTCCCTTAATTTTGGTTCCCGAAAGAAACCTCTTAGTAAAGTAAGTTGCAAAGTAGATGTGAGGAATAGTGTATGTGTGTGTTTCTTTGTGTGTGTGTGTGTGTGTGTGTGTGTGTGTGTATGTGTGCATACAGATAAGTGTGCACACAACCATTTAAAAGCAAAAAGGACATGTTCTTATACAGTTTATTTCCACCACAAGGCTTTAATGTTGGAATCTTTTCACTTCAGGAAGGAACTTGCAATATCTATGGGTGTGCCGGAAGCAGATGTGCAGGTCAGTATTTTTAAAACAATTAACGTTTTGAAAGTGCTCCACATCTTGTGATATTGCTGTCTAGAAGAGAGGTGTAGCAGCAAATTGGGACCTTGAAGTTGCATCCCAGGGATGCCATACCAGTCCACACCCAGGCTAGGCTCAAGATGATAAAAGACCTCCATTTCCTCTGTAAGGAAATGCAAATCTGGACACCTGAAACCTAAGATGCCAAGGTGCTTTGTCTAACCCTCAGTGAACATAGTGTGTTCTCCATGACCTTCTGAAGGCTGTGCAGCCGCATGCCTCACTTAGGTGAAGAGACCATGTTATTGCCCACTTTCAATTCTTTCATGCTGCGGGACTCAGAAAACCTTTTCTCAGACTTCCTTTGTTCTAGTCTGTAAATGTCACATGCCTGGCATAGTTCTCAATCAATACTGGGACCAGGAACCTCAAACGGCCAATAGCCCTTCTACCTGTATTTGTTGATTAAGAATGTGAACTCTGCTCAGCATTACAATCAGCCCTGGCTTTTCCAGACCACATGCCCACAAGGTAAAAGGCCTATAGATAGTATGTTTGGAGGCTAGGGAGGAAGCATAGAGCAGGAAGAAGTGCCCTTTGTCTCATAAAATGTGCATTCTGGATACTAACAAAAGGCTATCTTCATGGAGCCTTTCACAGACAGCTTTGGGCCTTGAGATAGTTCTCCTGGGTTCCAAAAGAACTCTTTTTGATACTTTTCAACATGTAGCAATGACCAGAAACCACCCACGAGCTACATCTGCATCATTTACTGAAAGAAAGCATTAAAAATATCAATTGATGGAGAGAAAAGGCAATATTCTGGGACTGTCGCATAGCTAAATGCCTGGGTGTGGTGGTCCATGTCCTCAGCGGCTTCATGGGGGTGTATTGACTGTTTCAATGAGAATGAAATCTGTTGCTTCCAGCATTCTGAACAATCAGTACACACTTGAGGTACGTCTTCAATCTTTCTTGGGGTTAGATCGATAAATAGTTTCTGGGCAATCAGAAAAATGGTATTTTGCTAGGGGAATAGCTCAGGCCTGGAGCACATAGCTAACACACACTGGTCCAGAGATGGGTTCCATATATGTTCTAAATAATTAGTAAAATTGAGCTAGTATACATGGTTACAGGATGTGTTCTTCAGTGGTGGTACAGTTCAGTGTACTAAAGCAACCCTTTCTTCTGCTTGTAGGATTGGTTTAGGACCAGGAGAGCCATTTTCAGGAGAAGCAATAGAATGGTGGTGGTGATTGATGCACCACCTGGTCCCCAGAACAACGATCCCTGAAGATTTTGGAGCAGCACATGAGTGCTACATCTGTTATGAGCCAGATGACCTGGAACTTGGCCCTGTCCCCAGAATCCCTGCCACCCATGCTGGCCATGACATCTTTTTCTTCCCTGCAATTATATCAGCAATAAAGATGTGTATTCGATTATGTTGGTTCCATTGTTTTCAGGTTACTAAAATATGGGTATAAGTATTTGAACCATAGTAGCCTATTCCAGAAATGGAATTTATGGCAGGAGGAGACACTGGCAAGCTGTGGTCACTGTGCCTTTCCAAGTAAGGATGGTTTCCAGTTTCTTTGCTGATTCATGCTGACCCCACATGACTCTCTGCCCCCTCATCATGGCCTTGTCAACACACTCCACCTCTGGGGAACAATTATTTATACTGTCAGCTGGGGCAAGTCACCAGCAGAGGACACTGTTTTTCTATTTATGGCTGTTCCCACCCACACTCCTGTAAGTCCCACCCTGGACCCAGCTGGTTAAGGCACAGGAAGTAAAAGGCTGGATAGCTCCAACTGGGCTTAGTATATATTTGTTTCTGATTCCTCCTGTGTCCCCAGGAAGAGTGTCAACAGGTCATCTCAGTTCCACACAACTGAGGAGAATAGGATGTGAATCCACAGTCTATTGAGACACAAGATGCCATCCACAGGTTTAGTTCATGGAGCATCAGGCCAGGTGAGAAGACTGAAGCCACAGGATGTGGCAGCCAGTTACTTGAGCAGGTCAGCTGATAACACTTTGTACCTGGAAGATTGGTGGCAGGGGTCTGAATGGAACTCAAGAGAGTCATCTCTTGCTTGAACATCCAATGTGGAGCCTCAGGACCCTTCCTCCTGATACCTTCAGGTCCCCAGTTGAACCGATCTCTCAATCTCTGCTTCTCCAAGTGTGGTCCACACCATGAGCGCTTGGGAATTATACTATGATAAAGATGATTGCAAAATATCATCTGGAAGTCAGTTAGTAGCAGGGGTTGTGATGGTCGTGGCAGCTGCAGCAATGTGTGTGTGTGTGTGTGTGTGTGTGTGTGTGTGTGTGTGTGTGTGTGTGTAGGACTGGGGGTGTCAGGAAGGAAGAAGGGGCCTCACTGGTGTAGGAACTCTTCTTCCTACAGAGAATCAGTGGAAGCCAGAAGCAGCCAGGAACTCAGGCTCCCTGTAGACAATCTGAGGCCCCTGGAAACCACTGCTTTCACTCCACCCTTACAAGACTGAGAACAGTTTTCAGACTGTTCCAAAACCCCATGGGACTGTAGAATAAGAACTGAGCTCAATGAGACCTGCACAGCTTGGGGGCAGGAGCTGTGCTCAGACTTCATTCCTCCTTCTAGAATCCCTTCATGCTCTTCCTGATGAAAGAACAACAGGGGATCCAAGGGTGCTAGGCCTGTCAGTTTGCACATCACCATGTACATCATATCTCCTGGAGAGCTCAGGGTGGATTTCTTTGCAGTAGGTGATGGTTATTACAGAGACCCACAGTTGGTCCATGTGCAGCAGCACACAAGAGAAGGTGGAGCACTCAGGTCTAATGGGACATCTCTGTCATACCCCTTGCTCACAGGCATAGGGACAATGAGGATGACTGGTGGAAGATTCTTAAAGCCAGGGGAACTCGTTATCTGTACTGAAATATTATTTGCTACACCTGAAAAGGGAGACCTCTGGTTCAGGGCCATAGATGCTGCCCTATTGAAATTCTACTACAGCAAGGGCTTGAAATCTTCATTCTGGGAGACATCATAGAGACTCAAAAGCAAACTAGCAAGTACCTGCAGCAGGCAAGGTCCCTGGAGCACTCACATTCCCAGAGACTGAAAATAGACTATGGATTGCAAGGGCAGGAGAGCACGGTATTGAGACAACACCATGCAGTAAGTTTGGGGATGTACACCTAGGCCATAGCTCTCCATCTCACTAAGATGGACTGTGTTTATTTGGACTTGCAGCTTCACATAAGCAAAGAAGCAGTACTACTCTATGCACAGACTTACTGTTTCAGAACAATGACAGGTTCTCAACAATGTTTACAGCTAGTTTAGAGCTACTATGAAGCAAAGGTCTCCGAAATCTTGAGTACTGAGAGTTCCCCAAGGCAGGTGACAAAATGCAGAGAGAAGACATATTAGTCAAGATTTCAGAGCAGGCAAGGGTGAGACCATATGCTCCCTGAGCTGGAATAAAATAAATGAGTCAGAAACCTCACTCTGGCCTGGATGGATGCATTCTCTTCTCCCTCTCAAGCATCAGAACTCTGGTCAGTGTGGCCTCTAATGCCCTAGATGTCCACAGAGAGGGTGCAAAGCACACATCATGTACCCCTTCCTCCCACTGTCAAACCTGGGACAAGTCTCTGGGAAGTTCACAGCTAGGCCCAGGGTGGGACTTACAGGAGTGTAGGTTCGAACAGCCATGAATAGAAATACAGTGTCCTCTGCTGGTGACTTGTCCCATCTGATAGTATAAACAATTGTTCCCCAGAGGTGGAGTGTGTTGACAAGGCCATGATGAGGGGGCAGAGAGTCATGTGGGGTCAGCATGAAGCAGCATAGAACCTGGAAACCTTCCTCACTTGGAAAGGCACAGTGACCACAGCTTGCCAGTGTCTCCTCCTGCCATAAATGCCATGTCTGGAATAGCTTACTATGGTTCAAATACTTATACCCATATTTTAGTATCCTGAAAACAATGGAACCAACATACTGAGAATCCATCTCTTTATTGCTGATATAATTGCAAGGAAGAAAAGGATGTCATGGCCAGCATGGGTGACTGAGACACTGGGAACAGGGCCAGGTTCCAGGTCATCTGGCTCACAACAGAGGTGGCACTCATGTGCTGCTCCAAAATCTTCAGGGATCGTTGTTCTTGGGACCATGTGGTGCATCAATCAGCACCACCATTCTATTGCTTCTCCTTTAAATGGCTGTCCTGTTCCTAAACCAATCCTTCAAGCAGAAAGAAAGGGTTGCTTTAGTACCCGGAACTGTACCACCACTGAAGAACACATCCTGTAACCTTGTATACTAGCTCAATTTTTTTTCCTCTTTTTTATTTTATTTTATTTTATTTTATTTTATTTTATTTTATTTTATTTTATTTTATTTTACAATACCATTCAGTTCTACATATCAGCCACGTGTTCCCCTATTCTCCCCCTCTCACACCCTCCCCTTCCCCCCAGCCTGCCCCCCATTCCCACTTCCTCCAGGGCAAATCCTCCCCAGAGGACTGCAATCAACCTGGTAGACTCAGTCCAGGCAGGTCCAGTCCCCTCCTCCAAGACTGAGCCAAGTGTTCCTGCATAAGCTCCAGTTTTCAAACAGCCAACTCATGCAATGAGCACAGGACTTGGTCCCATTGCCTAGTTGCCTCCCAAACTGATCAAGCCAATCAACTGTCTCATCTATTCAGAGCGCCTGATCCAGCTGGGGGCCCTCAGCCTTTGGTTCATAGTTCATGTGTTTCCATTCATTTCGCTATTTTTTTCAATAATATACTAGCTCAATTTTACTCGTATTTTAGAACATATGGAAGCCCTCCCTGGGCCAGTGTGTGTTAGGTATGTGCTCCAGTTACTCCCCTAGAAAAGCACCACATTTCTGATTGCAGAAACTGTTTATCGATCCAACCCTAAGAAAGACTGAAGACGTTCCTCAAGTGTGTACTGATTGTTCAGAATGTTGGAGGCAACAGGTTTCATTCTCATTCCAACAGTCAAAACACCCCCATGAAGCCCCGAGGACATGTACCACCACACCCCGTCCTTCAGCTATGGGACAGACCCAGAATATTGCCCCTTCTCTGCATCAATTGATATTTTTAATGCATTCTTTCAGGAAAGGATGCAGATCTAGCTCGGGGGTTCTTCCTGGTCCTTGCTACCTGTTGAATAGTGTCAAAAAGAGTTCTCTTGGAACTTGGGGAACTACCTCAAGGCCAAAGCTCTTTGTGAAATGATCCATGGTGATAGCCTTTTGTGAGTATCCAGAATGCACATTTTATGAGAAAAAGGGCACTTCTTCCTGTTCTATGCTCCCTCCCTAGCCTCCAAACATACTATCTATAGGCCTTTTACCTTGTGGGCATATGGTCTGGAAAAGCCAGGACTGATTGTACTGGTGAGCACAGTTCACATACGTAGCCAACAAAAGACAGGTAAAAGGTCTATGGGACATTTGAGCTTCCTGTTCCCAGTATTGGTTCAGAACTGAGCCAGGCATATGACATTTACAGACTAGAACAAAAGAAGTCTGAGAAAAGGTTTTCTGATACATGCAGAGTGAAAGAGTTGAAGGTGGGCAAGAACATGGTATCTTCACTTAAGTGAGGCATGCGGCTGCACAGCCTTCAGAAGGTCATGGAGAACACACTATGTTCACCGAGGGACAGACAAAGCACCGTGGCAACTTATGTTTTCAGGTGTCCAGGTTGGCATTTCCTTACAGTGAGTGTGTGTGGTGGGGGTGCGGAAGCTGTGGCTCTGGTTTGCTGCTTAGCTGACACCTCTAGTTTTGGGTAAGACTGGACTGTTCAAATTCAGTCACAGGGAGTAACACAAAGACCTTCTCAAACTCAGCAGGCCCTTGAGCCCAGCTAAATCATTTTATTAAATTATGCAAATGTCCTTCAAACAAAATGCCCCAATCTTGGATGTGCTGTCTTGAAGAGCCCTGTATGATGACAAATATGTGGGTAGGCCAGGGCAAGATCCTCCTGAGAGACTGTGCTCCCAACAGGGCTGAATTCCACTGGTATTCACAAGCTCATTCTGATGGTGGAGACCTTGCTCTACCTAGATGTGCTTGTCCAAGGTCCTAGGGTGACCCAGATACCTGAGGACATCAAAGATCGACCCTAGGTACTGGCTCCAAACCTGTCTCACAACTGTGAACGTAAAAGACAGGAGGAGTAAGCAATTCTGGATTCAGCTCTGCAAAGAACCATTGCAGGAAGGGGCAGAACTGAGGAAAACTTAGAGAGACTAATCAGAGTAGGTGATATTCCCCAAATTTAAAAGAGCCACTGAGCTCTGTCATTTTGGGGTTTTTGTTTTTAATAGGATCATGGCAGAGTCTGGACAATGGCTGAGGTAATTTTTAGGAGATGGTTTGGTTCTCTGGGATAGCATAGGCTGAGATACTGGAGGGTCCACAGTCCACATGGTCTAGCCCACACCAAGGAGATGATCATGCTCTGTTCACATATTGCCCACCTAGTCAGGGGTGGCTCAACCCCCTCCCACCACAGGCCCCTTTGTCCATCCCTGACTAGGGCTTTGTGAGTTGTGGGCCTTGACTGTCTGGTCACCATTAGACACTGGGTGGTCTTGTGTCCTCTGACATTTCAGCTGTCCCAGGTGCTTTTAACTAGCCTCAGCTCTCTTTCTTCTCAGTCACCAAGAAGCAGCTGCAACTGTCCTTCTTCTTTGCCTGATCACCTGGGTCATTGTGAAAGGCTTCCCTGAAACACTGAAATGGGAGGCTTTCTTAGACCCAGACTTTACTAACTCTCACAATTCGCTGCTGGAGAAGCTAGTCTATATTAGGAGGCAATAATGCCATTTGTGCTTTCCTGAGGGACTTGGTGGCCTTGTTGGACTGTCCACACTAGCTGGGAGCCCTGTCTTTATCAGTGTGAGGCAGCTTGACTGTCCTACTGATCGCAGAAACTCTTTGTGTCTTATCTTCAGTGTTCCTGGCTTGGCTGTTTCAAACCAGCCCTCCTTTTAGCCCTAGAATCCCTGCAACATATGTGAACAACTTAGAAATTTGAACATGAGTGCTTTTTCTTACTAAGGACAGACACCTAACTTCTGCATCCATACCAATCCAGGATTCTGAGATAAATTACCCAAGATGCTGTTCACAGGGTTGATGTGAAGCAGGTAATCCATCATGCATTCAGGGTGCCCCAGAGACTGTTCATTTCCTCTCCTCTTCTACAGAGCTCACAGAACACTCGATGTATTCTTTTATTTCTGGCAGTTTGCTCCCAGGACTTAGCAAAGAGTGATGCAGAGGGATATTCCTCTCTCATGGGTGATGCAGCACCCTAAAAGATGGGTGCTTGCTGTGTAACCCAGGGGAGCTGTGGGGTACACTATAGGCATAACTAACACAGGGAAACACCAAGTCGTGCTATGTTCCAGTCTCTTATCTCTGAGTCTGGAATCCAGCACTAGTCTCTGCCTTTACCCTTGATCCTCTTGTCTCTGCTGTCCCCATCTTGTACCTGGGGAAGGGACTCCACTCTGCTGACTCCTTAGGATGTCTGTGTTCACCTGATGCTATCTAGTAGCCCAATCCTACATATCCTTGGTATAACAGGAAATATGTACCCTAAGGAGGTTTTGTTACAGAACAGCAGTGATTCATGAGCCCAATTACTGCTCTGTGTGATTTTCTTATAAGTTATCTTCTGTGAGTGACTCTACAGGATTGAAATGGATTAATGAACTCTTGTGGCTCCTTCTTGTTTAGTTACATGCTCAATGCTTTAGGTCAGTGATTCTCAAAATTCCTAATGCTGTGGCGCTTTAATATAGTTACCCATGCTGTGTTGACCCCAACCATTTTACTTGTTGCTTCCTTATTGTAATTTTGCTACTGTTATTTGTTCTAATATAATATCATTGTTTTCCAGTGGTCTTAGTAAATATCTGTAGACCCCAAAGGTAAAAGGGCCTTCAAACCACAAGTTGACACCCACTGCTTTAGGTTAAGGCATGTGATTGTGGCATTTCTACACCATTTTCCCATGGGACTCTGCTCATCATAGTTATTAGATGGGAAACCTACTGCGTACAGATTTTCCTGAGGGATTTCTTGGTCAGCATGAACATGTCTACACACAGGTGGATTCACAGTCACAACATTCACATGCAGAACATCTGTAGCCAAAGCAGAATGCAAGAGTAGTTACAGAAATATGGAAAGCATAAAAGGAAAGTGGTCCAAACCGTTTCATAAACCTAGTTACTGCCAGGAAAAAAAAACACAAATGAATTCTAAGTCTGCTTTTTGATGAGCAAATTTAAAAAAATCCTGTATCGTTGCTTAACTAAAACCCAAGACAATATTAAGTTTACCTTGAAGAGTGTTGAGATAATTCAAATGAGGAATTTTATATGCAATTTATCAGCTCTAAGAAGAAACATAATTGTGGGATCAGGATCTCTACCTGGTGCCTGAGCGGGCTTTTTGGAGCTCATTACCTATGATGGGACACCTTGCACAGCCTTGGTACAGAGGGGAGGGGCTTGGACCTGCCTCAACTTAATGTACCAGGCTCTGCTGAATCCCCATGGGAGCCTTACCTTTTTGGAGGTGGGGATAGGGAGGTAGGTTGGGGGAATGCTGGAGGAAGCGTGAGGAGAGATGAGATGGGGATCTGTGGTTAGTATGTAAAAAGAATAAAAAATTTCTTAAAGAAGAAAGAAGAAACATAATTGACAGAATGAATTATTTGATGAGATTTTATCTACGTATGACATCACATACAGAAAGAATAATAAATGGGGAATCTTTCCTAGATTTGAGACATCTTCCACACACCCGTGGTCAGTATTTTTAGGGACACCTGACAATCGATGAGCCAGCTGTGCCCAGGTTGACTCTCCCATGAGGCCTTTGTTGCTCACAGGACAGGATACACTGACCCCTGCACTGCCCACTTATTCACAGCTCACTATGTCCTTTCTCTGCTCAGCACCCCCTGGCCTGAGCTTTCAAGCTATCAAGTGATAATCATGTCTTGGCAGGAAAGTCAGAGGCTGCCACCTAGCTCATCTGAAGTGGATCTGGTATCTCCCTCTCTCTCTCTCTCTCTCTCTCTCTCTCTCTCTCTCTCTCTCTCTCTCTCTCTCTCTCTCACTCTCTGATTATCCCCTATCTCCCTCTCTTTTTTGTGTGTATACTGGTGTCTTGTATCGTCAAAATGAAGAGTGAGCCCCCTCTCTGAACCAGGAAAGCAGTGGACAGGTCAGGGATCCTCCATTATGTCTTTCAACCAGCCACATGACTTTGGAGTGTTCTTACTTTACTCCTCTGGTATGCTGTATCTCAGCAACAGGTCCTGGAACATTCTTGCTGTATCCAGGACATAGGTCCTATCCCTGGTTACAGGACTCACCCTACAAGGACTCAGTAAGGACTCTTCCTGCTGTTTGTTAGAGACACATGGTGGAGAGAGACAAGGGTTGATATAGAGGGAGGCCAGGACTGGGAGCTTGGTGGGAAGCCATCTAGAAGGATAGTATCCTGATGAAGGAGAGGGTGGGGTGGCTGAAATGAACTCCAGGGAAGGGTAGCTCTGATAGAGTTGGCAGAGTTATGGCCAGTATGCGGTCTGGAGACAAGCTGGTCCAGTTTTCCAGTGGAAAGGAGTCAAGGTTGGGGAGAAAGATGTACCAGTTATGAGCCTCGCTGCCAGTGGTAGAACATGCCTTTAATCCCAGCAGTTGTAAAGCAGAGTAAGGGAGAACTCTGTGAATTTGATTCCAGCAGGGATTTCAGAGCAAGATCCAGGATAGGAACAAATACTACACAGAGAAACCCTGTCTCTAAAAACCAAATAATAATTATGATCCCCAAGAAAGAGGTTGGAGCTGGGCTACCCAGCAGTGCCCAGGAGAGAGGCCTCTGAGAAGTCAGAAAACTGTGCAGCAGGATGAGGGCATGCTGTGAGCATGACTGACTGTGCATCAGTACAGAAGTGAGGCAGGCTGCAGGACAGTGGTGGGGATTTCTCATATAAGTCAGCCTGGCCAACCAGGGTCCAGTGTACAGAAGGAAACCTGGGCCCTTGTAAAAGCTCCAGCACCCTAAATGTGCCTTTGTGGGCCTCAAAGTCCAGTAAATATGGTTCTGATGTGTAGATAGCTTACCACATAAACTTACCTGGTGCTCTCTGAGAGGGGCCTGTTCTTCCTGGATGCAAGCTTAGGATGGCATAACCAGCTCTCACATACTCTCCTGGTGGGGAGGTAAGAACGTTCAACTTCTTCAGTGACACCCATGGAGAATGAAGAACACTTACTAGTAGAAATTGTTTATAATGACTTAGTGTGTGTTTCTTTGGCTGTGATACTCACTGCAGAATTATATCTAAACAAAACGCTGGGAAGGGCGTTGATATCCTTCATTGAAGAATTTACTTCATAGGCAAAAGTCTGACCTGAGGATAGATGATTTTACAGACCACGAACATCATGCTCTCACAAATGCAGTCAGGGTGATCATTCCAAAACACCAACCTGACTCTGCTGCTTCTCTGCTCAGACACTGCCCACAGCTGACCTCTGCCCTTCTGACTTTGCCAGAGCCCAACCCTGCCCTTCTCTGTCCTCATGTTCCATTTGAAGTTGTCACCATCAGTGTTCCTTGGTCCACCTTTGTTCCTTGTGGTTTTATTTCTGGCATGTCCTGGACGGGTCAAAGTGTCGCCCGAGCGTGGGGCTCGAGGCATGGTGACCTACAGGATGACAGATAATAATGGAGCTCAGGATCATAAAGAGTAGAGACGCCCGGACCGCATCGCTCGTGCAACGTGGGAAGTCTTGAGGTAAATATAGTTGTCCCATTAAACCATGGGCAAGAATTGGTCTAAAGAGGCTCTTTTTGTTAAAGAGATGAAAGGCAACCTTAGGGAGAGAGGAATAAGAGTTAAGTGTCCCCGATGCCCTTTTTTAGTTTTTATGGTGTGATTAGAGATATTTTAAAGAAAACAGAGGGATATGGACATGTTTCACATTTATTAGCCCTTGCGGAGGAGTTTCTCTCACTCCCCCTGCCTGACGCCCTATAATGAGTCTGGAGGCATGGCGGCTGCTCCGCCAAAAAATCAAAGTAAAACAAGAACGACCGCTTCGCCCCTGATGGCGACTCTTGCTCTTGGGAGCAGAGGAGCCCTTCTGTACAGAAGTTTAATATATCCTCCTGCTATTGCATCAACTGGACTGGAGTCTGGGTTCTTGGGGCGCCCACTTGAGACCCTAAATTTTGGGGTCCAACATTGGAAGTTCCACAAAGATTGGGGTGCCCCCTGGACCCCCACTTTGCCAGTTGGAGGTAAACACGAGCTCGATCTATGTTTTATGTTATTGTGTCTTGTCTTTTGTCTGGTTGATTTGGCATTTACTGTGCGGACTGTCTGTCCTTGTCTTCTTTGTGTTTGTTTTTTTTTTTTTTTTGGAGTCTGTCTTTTGCCTCTACCTTTCTCTCTCCATATGGGGCAACAACTAACTACCCCCCTAAGTTTGACTTTAGATAACCGGAAGGATGTCCTCGCTCAGGCTCGCAATGCCTCTCTGGAAGCCAAGAAAAAGAAATAGATCATCTTCTGTTCCTCATAATGGCCAGCCTTTGGAGTCGGCTAGCCGGGGGATGGGACTTTTAACGTTGATTGATGTGATTTCACAGGTGCCTGGGTGAAGCTGTTCCTCACTGCTTTCCTTGCCCCAGCAACACTGGGACTCTGACCCCCACCTCTTCCTTCTCAAACTCCCCTTACTCCCCTTGCCCCTTCAGCCCTGGCAGCCTTCTGACCATTTACCCCTTTACCCTAATAAGGAAATCAAGAGTGAAAAACCCCTGATCCTTGCAGAGGACCCAAGAGACTAATGATGGAATCACCCCCCCCCATGCAGATCCGCCTGCCTGCGTAGAAAAATAAAAAATAAAAAAATAAAAATAAAAAAATCCTCCAGGTCGGAAGATGGCTGCGAGCGGTACTTCACAAGCTAGTGGCTAGGAGGAGAAGAAAGGTGCTGATGAGTCCAGTAGAGAGATAGTTTGGATTGACAGGACCACAACCATTAAGAATTAATAGCAGGAGGCAGACAGACCCAGCGGCGGCTGACGGGGACTTACAGGCCCAGCTGCGGAGACAAGCAGACGCAGGTAGGCCGGTGGTGCAGGACCGCGGGGGTGGACAGGCCCAGGGAAGGAGACGGGCAGATGCAGCTTGGAACGGGGACGCCCCTGGCCCCAACGCCTGGGGAGGAGGCTGTCTCCGTGAGTCAGAGCCGGAGCGAATCTTTGATACTAGGGCTGCCCCCTCGGGTGAGGGGTGGAATCAGCTCTCTTATGCTCATGGCATCAGGGCCATCTCTCTCATGCCTGTATTGAGGGGTGGGGCCCACTTTCCTAAGTACAGGGGGCCAGCTCTCCATGCCCGAGCCATTGGGACCAGCTCTCCTGTGAGGAGGTCAGGGTCAGCACTCTTGCTGCAGTGCCTAGTGAGGAGCAGGGCCAGCTTTCCTTGGGCCAACACAGGGCAGGGCTGGCTCAGTTCTGCCCTTGGATTTCATCATGCATGGCCCCCTATGGTTACATGGGCCATAGATGTCAACACAGACCCCAGTTGCAGCAGGACCACAGATCCAGAGGTGGCCATCCAGAGTATCTCGGGCCCAGATGTCACCATGTCCCCTGTGGCAGCTAGGGTCACTCAGAGCAGTTCAGCCCCAGCAGCAAGCAGCATGGCTCTCAGACACCAACATGGTCTGAAGTGACTAACCAGACCCTGGGCATATACATGGCCCATGGTGACAAAAGATGACCCTAGACTGCAGCATGGGCTCTGAGGTGCCATGGCCCCAGGTGATAACACAGGCCAAACAGAGCAGCTTGGCCATGGGACACCAACATGGTCTCAGGTGGCAGACCAGACCTCAGGCATCTTCATGCCCCTTTGTGGTAACAGGAGCCATAGACATCAACTCAGACCCTGGCTGCTGAAGGGACATGGACCCAGACATGGCCCTCAGAAGCTACTTAGGCCCGAATGACACCTAGTTCCTTGGTGGTAGCATAGGCTACTCAGATCAGCATGGCTCTGGAGGCTTGGACAACAACCAGTCCACAGATTGTGCCACAGACCCTGGGTATGCATGTGATCTAGGTGACAACACAGGACACAGACGTTAACTCAGTCACTGGCTGCAGTAGGACATGGATGCAGATATTGTCCTAGGCAGCAACATGGCCTGGTTGTCACCAAGGCCCCAGGTAGCAGCATAGGCACACAGATTGGCATGGCCCCAGAGACAGCATGAAGCAGGGACACCAACAAGGTCCCAGGTGACAGCCCAGACCCCAGACATATGCATCGCTTTCAATGGTAGCAGGAGCCATGGACATCAGCACATACACCCCAGCTGCAGTAAGGCCATGGACCCAGACTTGACCCTTCCCGCAGCCCTGGCACGGGGATCATCACTTCCATGGGTGACAATCAGGCCATCTACCTCAGCGGATCCTCACCAACTTAGCTTCTTCTGTTCCACATCTTTCTACAGCTCATGAACCATTCTGCCTCTCTTTTTCTGCCATTTCTCCACCACACATTTCCTCATTATAATGGCACCCCCCCTCACGTTAACTTCTTTAGGCATCCAGATCTTGAGGACTCAGGATGGCCTGTGAGTGGCTTCTACCCACCTGAGCTGTTTTCTAGTGAGAGACAGAAAGGTAGATATGTCCAGATGGAAGGGGAAGTGAGGAGGAACTGGGAGGAGTAGGGGGAAGGGTAACCATAATCTGGATATATTATGTGACAAAAATGTCTACTTTCATTGAAAAAAAAGAATTGTTGTGACCCCTCCCCAAATAAAAAGTAATCATCACCATCAATACTTTCTGTGCCCACCTTCTCCTTAGATTCCTTATTTGCAGGGTTACTATTGAATTCCTTGCTCAAAGGATCAAGTGAGCCTGAATCAAGAAGGCTTAAGTGATCCACTGTTTCAAAACTAACATGTAAAGGGAATAGTGATCTGTGCAAGCAATACTCATGACTTAGAAATGCCACCCCCCAAAAAACAGAACTTGTAATTTTGTTTAAATGGCATTTCCTGAAGAGTGTACATCCATATCCTACAAAACCCCAGAAAGCATATGAAATTAAATAACTTGGAAATTCATGATTTTATTGTCAACATGAGTGCTGAATTTTAGTTAAGCTGTATATTGAGTACACGTGTCTCCAAATTTCCCTCTTGCTCCTGAACATAGATTGCACTCTAGGGATTGTCATCCCTTTCCCTAAGGAGAAGGACCTTTTCAATACGAGGAGGTATGCTCTGTAATACGACAGCCCTCTCACTCTTCCTCTCTTCTGCTCTCCGATGGACGAACCATGTCTGAAATCAGAGGAAGACAAGATTGGATTTAGCATAGATGACGAGACTACTGGTGAGGAGGTCACCCAACAAAGTGTAAATCCTTAACACTGGTGAACTTTACACTAGTGAGTATTTTGGCACACTGTACTCATGTCTCTATATTTTACAGAAATTACAATATGACTTGAAACGAGTGGTGTTGACTATGTACACTTGTTTTGGGTCGACACTACATGCTAATACTGATCTTGACCCCTACACAAGGCACCCTCCTGTACCCACCACCGAGTGAGGAGACAGCACTGGCTTAGGGAGGGATAATAGGAAACCAGGGCCTGGAAGAACAAAAGGACATCTCAACCTGAGACAACAGGGAGGTTGGGGATAGCTCCTGGTTCCAGACACATACCTGGCAAGCGCATCTGGGTACTGGGTTTCTTGAACATTTTTTCCATTTCCTTGACCTGCCCCAGTGTGAACTGCAATGTGGTCCGCAGCTGCCTTCGTGAGGAATGGCGCCTCGGATCCGAATCAAGGGCTCGACTGAGGGGCTTGGCTCCTCCTGGTGAGGTTCCGAGGAAGAGGAGTTCGGATCTCTACTGCTCTCCTCAGAGTCGTTTTGGCTCTCACAGACCTGGTGGCCCCTATTATTTAGTGCCATTACGCAGCCTGGGTCACCTCCACTAGGGTTGCCACCCACCATCGCCAAAGCAGCCTCTAAAGTAGGGACCTTAGCTATCTCCTCACCATTCTCATTCCTTACAACGTACATATATTGCCAATAGAGCTTTTGGGCCATAACTAGTAGTGGGCCGAAGCCACAGAGAGAAGTGGGGCCCCAGGAATGCCCACACTCCAGGCCTATTGTTCGGTCAGTCTCTACTACTGACGGGGCATCAAGAGAGGTGACGTCAATGTGTCCTTCTGCGCATGCTCCACACTGCTCCATATTCCTCATGGTTGACTTCAACATGCTCCTCTCCAGATGGGCGCCATAGGTTTTTCCCTCCCTGACTGACTGCTCTGGGCTTTATGACCTCTTGCTGAGGTAAGTGGTATTTGCTTTAATGCACAAATGGTGGGTGTGGCCCAAAGATCAGGAACTGAGGGAGCCACTGTGAGCAGGCATGTGAAAGGTCATATGAAGTTAAACCTTGCTTCCAGGGCATGTAGAATGAGTTTTAGCTTGCATCTGCATGCATGTGCATGCTGCCTGTTCCTCCTAGGTTGTAGAGTTGACACTGAAGGATGAATTGTGTAGCATTGCAAGATAATTGGGGAAGAGAGATGGGAGAAAGGTGGGAACACACACTGACCACAGGAACCTTGCGTGAACAAGTAGAAAATTTCTGTGGACCTCACACTCCACCTACTACTACTGCTCAGAGAATGGCATTAGAACTAAGCTGACATGATCAGATTAGTGGCTAATAGTTCAAGAGTGTCTGTTAGTACACCGAATGCTAGCTAGCCATTCTTCATGCTCAACATCAAGATCTTGGAACTGGGTTTGAATATAATTCTAGTTAATGGCACTGTTGACAAACAAACAAAAGTCACTCCCTCCCCTAAAAAGACAAATGATCTGCTAAGAAATATTTACCCCCGATTATACAAGCTTCAAAATGTCTTTTAAATTCCACATGTAATATTTGCCTCAGTTCTTATCACTGAGGATGTCAATGCAGTCCCTTAATCTGAGTCTCTAATATTCTTATCTTTGCCTTTTGATTAGTCTGCCTACTCATACTTTTCAAAGAACCAACTTCTAGTTACATTGATTCTTTATTGTTATTTTTGTTTCCATTTAAACAATCCCTGTGTTGATCTTGATTTCTTTTCATCTCCTGATTTGGGGTTTGGCTTATCCTTCATTTTCGAGGGCTCTCATGTGTATCATTTATTTGTACTCTCTGGCTTTTTGGTTGTTGTGTTTTGGGACAGGGTTTCTCTGTGTAACAGTCCTGGGTGTCTGGGAAGTCACTTTGTAGACCAGGCTGACCACAAACTCACAGAGATCGCTATGCCTCCTGGGTGTTGGGAATGAAAGCGTGTGCCACCACCTCCATAATTTCATTCCATTGTGATGAAGTAAACTACAAAGAATTGTTTTCCTGTATTTGCTGAGACTTGCTTTGTCTCAGAATATGTGATCTATTTTGGAGAAAGTTCCATGGGAAAAATGTGTATTCTGAAGAGTTTGGATGGAATAGTCTATAGATGTCTGTTAAGTCCATTTGATTTATAATATCGTTTAATTTGCATATTTCTGTTTATTTTTTGTTAGGGAGACATATCAATTGGTGAGAGTTAGGTATTAAAATCACCCACTAGTATTGGGATAGAGTTAATCTGGCTTGAATCTAATATTATTTGTTAGGAAATCAGGTGCACCTGCTTGAGGCATACTTTCAGAATCATAAAGTCCTCTTACATTCCCTTAGTCCATATGTAGTGACTCTCTTTATATATTCTCACTAATTTTGGTGGGAAGTCTCTTTCATTAACTATTGGAACAGTGTCACTTGCTTGTTTCCTAGGCCCATTTACTTGGATCTTTTTCCATTCTTTCACCCTAGGGTGACATTTTGTCTTTTGTAGTGACCTCTGCTTCTTGGAGGCAGCAAGTAGATGTTTCCTGTCATTTGATGCAATCAAGTAGTCTGTGCCCTGTTTTCCAATTTTATTTTTATTTTCAATTGTGTGTGCCCATGCTTATATGTAGATCTGTGTGTGTGATTGCAGGTGTTCAAAGAGCCCAGTGGTGTGGGAGCCCCTATAGTTTGGTTGTGGAATTGAGACCATTAGTACTCAGTTATTGTTGAAAAGTAGGTGTTAATTCCTGCCATTTGTTGATTTTGTAGGGTTTTTTCTTTTCCCCTCTTGCTTAACTATGATCCTATTGTGGTTTATTCTTTGCTGTGGATTTGTGCATGAGTTTGTTTTTCTCTTCATTCCAAAAGGTTCCTGTAAGTATTTTTTTTAGTTTTGAGTTGTTTATTTTATTTTATTTTTTTAGTAAATTTATTTTACAACATCATTTAGTTCAACATAAAGCCACAGATTCCCCTGTTCTCCCACTCTCGCCCCCCTCCCCCCACCCCACCCCCCATTCCCACCTCCTCCAGATCAAGGTCTCCCCCGAGGACCGGGATCGACCTGGTAGACTCAGTCCAGCCAGGTCCAGTCCCCCCCTCCCAGACCGAGCCAAGCGTCCCTGCATAGGTCCCAGGATTCAAACAGCCAACTCATGCAACGAGCCCAGGACCCAGCACCAACACACAGCTGCCTCCCAAACAGATCAAGCCAAATGACTGTCTCACCCGTTCAGGGGGCCTGATCCAGTTGGAGGCCCCTCAGCCTTTGGTTCATAGATCCTGTGCTTCCATTCGTTTGGCTATTTGTCCCTGTGCTTTATCCAACCCTGGCTTCAACAATTCTCGCTCATATAAACCCTCTTCTTTCTCACTAATTAGACTCCCAGTGCTCCACCAGGGGCCCAGCCATGGATGTCTGCATCCAGATTCCTCAGTCCTTGGATGGGGTTTATGGCACAAATATCAGGGTGTTTGGCCATCCCATCACCAGAGTAGGTCAGTCCCGGCCGTCTCTCGACCATTGCCAGCAGTCTTTTGCGGGGGTATCTTTGTGGATCTCCGTGGGCCTCCCTAGCTCTCTGCTTCCTCCCCTTCTCATGTGGTCTTCATTTACCATGGTCTCCTATTCCTTGTTCTCCCTCTCTTTTCTTGATCCTATGACCTATTATCTTGCTAGAACAGCAGATTTTACAGGATCAGTCAATTTAAGGACAATCTTCAATGTCTTGGACAAACCGGGGAAGAAGGAGCTGCTAGGACACAGCTTGTACAAGCTAGGGGCTTGCATGTTGGAGGCATTTTTGGTTTGGGTCTCTCAAGCATAGTAAGTCTAAACTTTCAATGTAATGATAACCATTACATTCCCCCCTTGAGTAGTTTCATGACTCAAATATCTGACTCTGTGATGGATACCTGTTATTTTTTTTATTTTACAATACTATTCAGTTCTACATAAAAGCCACAGATTCCTTTGTTCTCTCCCTTCCTGCCCCCCTTTCCCTTCCCCCCAGCCCACACCCCATTCCCACCGCCTCCAGATCAAGGTTTCCCCCGAGGACTGGGATCGACCTGATAGACTCAGTCCAGGCAGGTCCAGTCTCCTCCTCCCAGATTGAGCCAAGCGTCCCTGCATGACTGGACTGCTACTCACATCACCAGTGAGGCTACCTGGAAAACGGGACCCCAAGAAAGACACGGAGAAATGGATGAGATCTACATGAACAGCCTGGACATGAGTGGGAGCAATGAAGGGTGAGGGTCGAGGGAAAGAGAGCGGGAGATCCTAGCTGGATCAAGAAAAGAGAGGGAGAACAAGGAATAGGAGACCATGGTAAATGAAGTCCACATGAGAAAAGGAAGAAACAAAGAGCTAAAGAGTCCCACAGAAATCCACAAAGATACCCCCACAAAAGACTGCTGGCAATGGTCGAGAGACAGCAGGAACTGACCTACTCTGGTGATGGGATGGCCAGACACCCTGATAGTGATTCTTAACTATTTATTGCTGATTTGAATTTGTATTTTCCCTCCATTTTAGAATGGAAGCAGCATGATATAACACACTTTTTATTAATAGTGAGCTGGTTCATTGATGTAGATTTCCTGCCCTTCCCTCCAGTGCCAGGAATCACACCCAGGCCCTTGTGTGTGCTGGGAAAAGGCTCTCCTACTGGACCCCAGCCTCATCGTATTATGAACCCTAGTGAAGTACTGTGTGTCCTGTGTGGATAATGTAGACTGGGAGAGATTCTGATTATTTTCTTTATTTTTTCCTTCTCTATAGTGCTTGGAATTGGACCCACGAGCTCAAGTTTATATAACATATAGTTTATAAATGACCAATATTCCCACTCTAGCCTAGGAAATCTGAGCCTTGGTGTTTATATGCAGGGATTTTTTGGCTACTGGGGTGATAATTGATTAATCAATGAGCTCCAGGAATGACTATGAAGAGAAAGAAAAATGGTTCTTATAAAGCATTTTTATTTTTATTTTTATTTATGTGTCTATGTGTGTTTTTATGAATGTGTGTCATGTGTGTGCAGGTACCTGCAGAGACCAGAGAGCATGGATTCTGTGGAGCATAGGCAGTTTTGTGCTGGCAGCTGAACTTGCAGCCTTCGGAGGAGCAGCATGTACTCTTACCTGCTCAGCCATCTCTCCAGTTGTTATTTATTTATTTATTTATTTTTGTTTGTTGACTTTTTTGAGACAGGGTTTCTCTGTGTAGTTCTGTAGATCTCACTGTAGACCAGACTGGCCATGAACTCACAGATTTCTGCCTGCATTTGCCTCCCAAGTGATGGGATTAAAGGTGTGCATGGCACCCCCCTCTGGCCAGTCCTGATTTTTAAATGTATTTTCATTTTTGCATTTATTCTTTTGGTGGAGGACGCTGCAATGCTTGTATGGAGTGAGAGGACAGCGTGCAGTTGTTCTCTTTCTCTTGGAGCTGGGGCTGGAAGTGCCTTAACCACTGAGCCAGCAGTCTCACCAGCCAAGAAGAGTTTCTAAGGTTACAGTATGTAATGATGCTAAGTTTTCAAGTTAGGAAAAGCACTAACAGCATTTAGAAGAGGATGGACTTTCTTTCTTAATACAGATTTTAGTCTTTGGCTTGTAAATTTTCTTTGTCCTAAAAAGTATAAGAAGTAGTATGGTGTTCCTAAAGTCAGGATGAACTTGATGTTTTAAGCTGGGATATATAGACAGCTTGCTTGCTTCAGCAAGAATTTCTGAGCAACAAGTTCCTGAAGTTCCCAGGGACAGTACACTGAAGAATTGTATCACAGAGTGGTAGCCTGCCTGCGGTCTCTTGTGTGCCCTTTGTTGGTCGT
Source organism: Peromyscus leucopus (assembly GCF_004664715.2). Lineage (NCBI taxonomy): Eukaryota > Metazoa > Chordata > Mammalia > Rodentia > Cricetidae > Peromyscus > Peromyscus leucopus. The sequence continues at coordinate 104,457,471 of NC_051083.1, forward strand.
GGAAGAGCTAGGAATTCATCAGTCTTGTAGTCACTAGGCTCTTGATGCTCCGCTTCCTCAGCTTCTGTGAGCTGTTTCACCCTGACTATTGGCTGTTGTCCAAATATCCAGAGAGGTGTCAGAGGAGACACTCCCATGTTGGTGGTAATCAACAGCTGTCTATTTGGACTTTTAAGATCCACTCCACAGGAGAAAATCATCCCTCATCCTAGAAACCTAGACAACATCGCAGGACTAGTGAGGTTATGTATCTTAGAAGAGAATTTACAATTGCCATGATGATAGACTGGAGTAATTCAAACCGCATTATTAATCTTATCCGTATATCAGTGTGACTACTACCCCTAA
>NC_051083.1:104458318-104508318 GCF_004664715.2 Peromyscus leucopus
GATCAATCTGGTCTCATCCACTCTGGACTCTCCCAGATTTCCCTGCCTCTGGCTATGCTCTCCCACAAATCTATTATAAACTTTTCTTCCACCATACTAGGTGCAAGTCATGTTCCTAGTTCTTTATGTCCTTTTTACATTCAGTATTTAAAGAAATATATATATATATTCATGTCCTTTAATGCTGATATCCTTTGGGTAGGTTTTCTCTGTGGAGTAGTCCTGGGTTATGACCAATAAAGGATTGAAATTAGTGTATCTTGGTGTTCCATGATCCTAAATGTTTGAAATACTGAAAAGTACACCTAGATTTTATCCTTACAGGAGTAATTTGGGTGTGTGCATAGTGGACAGGCAGAACCCAGCACTGATAATGCTGATGTAAACTTGGTTAAAGAGAGACTGAAGTGAATGAGGAAGCATAGAGTCCAAATGCCTGGTCCCTCTGCTGTTTTGAAGCATCTGGAGAGGCCACACATATAAGGACACCCAGCTTTATAATTATCTTAAGCAAGCTGTAGCATCTGCCTGAGAATCCTGCTGACTTCCCCAAGAGTGAATTACTGTAGGGAGGGGGAAGGGCATGTAACGTTTGGACATTTGTCCAGGGACTGTTCTGCAGTGCTGGTGTGGAAACCAGGGTCTCCCACATTCTAAGCAAGCAGTGGACTCTGTCCCAGCCTCTCAGCCTCACACAGCATTAGAGTAGGGAGAGAGCAGGTTCTTCTGTGCAATCTAAATTACAGAGAGCAGCTAATGTCACAGGATGTCTTTTCTGATTATATCCTGATTACCCTACTGAACAAATCCCTCTCCCTCTCAATGCAGAGATGTTCAGGAAGAGGAGAGAACAGATCTGGTAAAGGAAGAATCTGCCAGGATTTAGCAGTGCTCCTCCTGGGACACGCTCCACCTCAATCTAAAGATTGTGCAGACACCCCAGAGTGCCCACCTTGACCAGGATCCACTTGTAGATACATTTTTTGTCTTCCATCCACATGTTGTTTACATCTTTTCTTCCCTAAGAACCTGTATTTGAAATAAATAGTCTAAACGTGTGTTGAAATAAATAGTCATTCTTCATGTGTCCTCTGCATTAGTATGGTATGTATGACAGTTATCATGGAAATGCCATTTAAAGAAAATGACAAGGTCTCCTTCTGTGGGGGGGGGACATCACAGAGTAAGCATCAGTAGACTTTTATGTCATGGGAATTTGTCAAGGGGTGTTTTACATTGACCCATGAATTCTCCTGTCCTCCATCATAGTGTTTTCATCCTCACCCTGACCATGTTGTACCACACATGGGCAAGATGGACATTGAAAATCTCTAGGGAGATGGTGTTTATCCAGACAGAGATGGTTCTGGCCATACCTGGGATTTCATATCAACCATAGTATCTGATAGAATCATTTTTGTCTGTTTCTTTTTAAATTGTTTTGGTTTTGTTTTCTTTTTCCATTGGACAAAGTGTCTGTTGTGGTGCCAAGTTTTTTGTCAGGTAGCCAGAAGCTAGACACATCTAGAAAGAGGGATTCTCCATTGGAAATAGGCTCCATCCTGTAAGCCATTCTGAGGAGCATTTTCTGGATTAATGATTGACATGGAAGGGTCCCTCCCACTGTGGGTGGAGCCACCCCAGTGCAGGTCTTCCTGGAGTGTATTAGAAAGCAGGCTGAAGAAGCCAAGAGGAGCAAGCCAGGAAGCAACATCTCTACACAGCCTCTGCCTCAGTTCCTGCCTCCAGTACCTACTATGACTTCTATCAATGATAGACTGTAAGCTCTGAGAGGAAATAAACCCTTTCCTCCCCCGTTTGCTTTAGTTTCTGTGTTTTATTACAGAAGCAGAAAGCCAACTAAAGCCAACTCAATTAAAGAAATGGACTGATAGAATCCATGCAAACGTTCTTCTTTCTTTCTTTTACGTATTTCATTTAACGTAATTTCTTTATTGAATATTGTGAATTTGACAACTTGTATCCTAATTAAGCTCACCTGTCAGTCTCTCCACATCTTTTCCTCACCCCTGCAGTGCCACCCAAAAGGAAATTTCTAATCATTAAACCAACAAAACAATACAAGAAAACAAACGAAAAAAAAACAAAAACAAAAACAAAATATACAAATTAAATGGGTCATCTTTGTAGCTATAATTTCACAGCTCTGCAACATCGCTTTATTCACCCTGGTGGCATTGGGAGTCTCAATGTGTCAATTCCCTCTCTCTCTGTAGTCACTAGCTGCCCACTGTTCTCTGTCTAGGAACAAAATAAAACCCAGGCCTAAAATCCCAGTACATAGTGTCCCCTTCCATGGAGACTTTACCATCTCTCCATTATCTTGTCTGATGATATGGCCAGTGTTCACATCTCATTTAAACAGCCAGTTCTGTGAGTGACTCTTTCACAGCAGACATCCTGGTATTGAGGCTCTTAAAATCTTTCAGTTCACCTCTTCCCCTTCATTTCCTGAGTCATAGATGCAGGAACTGTGATGTAGATGTATGCACTGGGGCTGTGCTCCCCATGAGCCATTGTACTCTGCATCCTGTCCAGTTGTGGCTTCTCTGATGGTCTCCGTTTGCTGTAGACAGAGGGAACTCTGATTAGGGTAGTAGTCACACTGATATATGGATAAGATTAATAATGCGGTTTGAATTACTCCAGTCTATCATCATGGCAATTGTAAATTCTCTTCTAAGATACATAACCTCACTAGTCCTGCGATGTTGTCTAGGTTTCTAGGATGAGGATGATTTTCTCCTGTGGAGTGGATCTTAAAAGTCCAAATAGACAGCTGTTGGTTACCACCAACATGGGAGTGTCTCCTCTGACACCTCTCTGGATATTTGGACAACAGCCAACAGTCAGGGTGAAACAGCTCACAGAAGCTGAGGAAGCAGAGCATCAAGAGCCTAGTGACTACAAGACTGATGAATTCCTAGCTCTTCCACGACCAACAAAGGGCACACAAGAGACCGCAGGCAGGCTACCACTCTGTGATACAATTCTTCAGTGTACTGTCCCTGGGAACTTCAGGAACTTGTTGCTCAGAAATTCTTGCTGAAGCAAGCAAGCTGTCTATATATCCCAGCTTAAAACATCAAGTTCATCCTGACTTTAGGAACACCATACTACTTCTTATACTTTTTAGGACAAAGAAAATTTACAAGCCAAAGACTAAAATCTGTATTAAGAAAGAAAGTCCATCCTCTTCTAAATGCTGTTAGTGCTTTTCCTAACTTGAAAACTTAGCATCATTACATACTGTAACCTTAGAAACTCTTCTTGGCTGGTGAGACTGCTGGCTCAGTGGTTAAGGCACTTCCAGCCCCAGCTCCAAGAGAAAGAGAACAACTGCACGCTGTCCTCTCACTCCCATACAAGCATTGCAGTGTCCTCCACCAAAAGAATAAATGCAAAAATGAAAATACATTTAAAAAATCAGGACTGGCCAGAGGGGGGTGCCATGCACACCTTTAATCCCATCACTTGGAGGCAAATGCAGGCAGAAATCTGTGAGTTCATGGCCAGTCTGGTCTACAGTGAGATCTACAGAACTACACAGAGAAACCCTGTCTCAAAAAAGTCAACAAACAAAAATAAATAAATAAATAAATAACAACTGGAGAGATGGCTGAGCAGGTAAGAGTACATGCTGCTCTTCCAAAGGCTGCAAGTTCAGCTGCCAGCACAAAACTGCCTATGCTCCACAGAATCCATGCTCTCTGGTCTCTGCAGGTACCTGCACACACATGACACACATTCATAAAAACACACATAGACACATAAATAAAAATAAAAATAAAAATGCTTTATAAGAACCATTTTTCTTTCTCTTCATAGTCATTCCTGGAGCTCATTGATTAAGCAATTATCACCCCAGTAGCCAAAAAATCCCTGCATATAAACACCAAGGCTCAGATTTCCTAGGCTAGAGTGGGAATATAGCTCAGTTATAAACTATATGTTATATAAACTTGAGCTCATGGGTCCAATTCCAAGCATTATAGAGAAGGAAAAAATAAAGAAAATAATCAGAATCCCTCCAGTCTACATTATCCACACAGGACACACAGTACTTCACTAGGGTTCATAATACGAAGAGGCTGGGGTCCAGTAGGAGAGCCTTTTCCCAGCACACACAAGGGCCTGGGTGTGATTCCTGGCACTGGAGGGAAGGGCAGGAAATCTACATGAATGAACCAGCTCACTATTAATAAAACATTGTGTTATATCATGCTGCTTCCATTCTAAAATGGAGGGAAAATACAAATTCAAATCAGCAATAAATAGTTAAGAATCACTATCAGGGTGTCTGGCCATCCCATCACCAGAGTAGGTCAGTTCCTCCTGTCTCTCGACCATTGCCAGCAGTCTTTTGTGGGGGTATCTTTGTGGATTTCTGTGGGACTCTTTAGCTCTTTGTTTCTTCCTTTTCTCATGTGGACTTCATTTACCATGGTCTCCTATTCCTTGTTCTCCCTCTCTTTTCTTGATCCAGCTAGGATCTCCCGCTCTCTTTCCCTCGACCCTCACCCTTCATTGCTCCCACTCATGTCCAGGCTGTTCATGTAGATCTCATCCATTTCTCCGTGTCTTTCTTGGGGTCCCGTTTTCCAGGTAGCCTCACTGGTGATGTGAGTAGCAGTCCAGTCATGCAGGGACGCTTGGCTCAATCTGGAGGAGGAGACTGGACCTGCCTGGACTGAGTCTATCAGGTCGATCCCAGTCCTCGGGGAAACCTTGATCTGGAGGCGGTGGGAATGGGGTGTGGGCTGGGGGGAAGGGAAAGGGGACAGGAAGGGAGAGAACAAAGGAATCTGTGGCTTTTATGTAGAACTGAATAATATTGTAAAATAAAAAAAAATAACAGGTATCCATCACAGAGTCAGATATTTGAGTCATGAAACTACTCAAGGGGGGAATGTAATGGTTATCATTACATTGAAAGTTTAGACTTACTATGCTTGAGAGACCCAAACCAAAAATGCCTCCAACATGCAAGCCCCTAGCTTGTACAAGCTGTGTCCTAGCAGCTCCTTCTTCCCCGGTTTGTCCAAGACATTGAAGATTGTCCTTAAATTGACTGATCCTGTAAAATCTGCTGTTCTAGCAAGATAATAGGTCATAGGATCAAGAAAAGAGAGGGAGAACATCGAATAGGAGACCATGGTAAATGAAGACCACATGAGAAGGGGAGGAAGCAGAGAGCTAGGGAGGCCCACGGAGATCCACAAAGATACCCCCGCAAAAGACTGCTGGCAATGGTCGAGAGACGGCCGGGACTGACCTACTCTGGTGATGGGATGGCCAAACACCCTGATATTTGTGCCATAAACCCCATCCAAGGACTGAGGAATCTGGATGCAGACATCCATGGCTGGGCCCCTGGTGGAGCACTGGGAGTCTAATTAGTGAGAAAGAGGAGGGTTTATATGACCGAGAATTGTTGAAGCCAAGGTTGGATAAAGCACAGGGACAAATAACCAAATGAATGGACGCACAGGATCTATGAACCAAAGGCTGAGGGCCTCCAACTGGATCAGGCCCCCTGAACGGGTGAGACAGTCATTTGCTTGATCTGTTTGGGAGGCAGCTGTGTGTTGGTGCTGGGTCCTGGGCTCGTTGCATGAGTTGGCTGTTTGAATCCTGGGACCTATGCAGGGACGCTTGGCTCGGTCTGGGAGGGGGGACTGGACCTGGCTGGACTGAGTCTACCAGGTCGATCCCGGTCCTCGGGGGAGACCTTGATCTGGAGGAGGTGGGAATGGGGGGTGGGGTGGGGGGAGGGGGGCGAGAGTGGGAGAACAGGGAATCTGTGGCTTTATGTTGAACTAAATGATGTTGTAAAATAAATTTACTAAAAAAATAAAATAAAATAAACAACTCAAAACTAAAAAAAATACTTACAGGAACCTTTTGGAATGAAGAGAAAAACAAACTCATGCACAAATCCACAGCAAAGAATAAACCACAATAGGATCATAGTTAAGCAAGAGGGGAAAAGAAAAAACCCTACAAAATCAACAAATGGCAGGAATTAACACCTACTTTTCAACAATAACTGAGTACTAATGGTCTCAATTCCACAACCAAACTATAGGGGCTCCCACACCACTGGGCTCTTTGAACACCTGCAATCACACACACAGATCTACATATAAGCATGGGCACACACAATTGAAAATAAAAATAAAATTGGAAAACAGGGCACAGACTAGTTGATTGCATCAAATGACAGGAAACATCTACTTGCTGCCTCCAAGAAGCAGAGGTCACTACAAAAGACAAAATGTCACCCTAGGGTGAAAGAATGGAAAAAGATCCAAGTAAATGGCCTAGGAAACAAGCAAGTGACACTGTTCCAATAGTTAATGAAAGAGACTTCCACCAAAATTAGTGAGAATATATAAAGAGAGTCACTACATATGGACTAAGGGAATGTAAGAGGACTTTATGATTCTGAAAGTATGCCTCAAGCAGGTGCACCTGATTTCCTAACAAATAATATTAGATTCAAGCCAGATTAACTCTATCCCAATACTAGTGGGTGACTTTAATACCTAACTCTCACCAATTGATATGTCTCCCTAACAAAAAATAAACAGAAATATGCAAATTAAACGATATTATAAATCAAATGGACTTAACAGACATCTATAGACTATTCCATCCAAACTCTTCAGAATACACATTTTTCCCATGGAACTTTCTCCAAAATAGATCACATATTCTGAGACAAAGCAAGTCTCAGCAAATACAGGAAAACAATTCTTTGTAGTTTACTTCATCACAATGGAATGAAATTATGGAGGTGGTGCACACCCTTTCATTCCCAACACCCAGGAGGCATAGCGATCTCTGTGAGTTTGTGGTCAGCCTGGTCTACAAAGTGACTTTCCAGACACCCAGGACTGTTACACAGAGAAACCCTGTCCCAAAACACAACAACCAAAAAGCCAGAGAGTACAAATAAATGATACACATGAGAGCCCTCGAAAATGAAGGATAAGCCAAACTCCAAATCAGGAGATGAAAAGAAATCAAGATCAACACAGGGATTGTTTAAATGGAAACAAAAATAACAATAAAGAATCAATGTAACTAGAAGTTGGTTCTTTGTAAAGTATGAGTAGGCAGACTAATCAAAAGACAAAGATAGGAACATTAGAGACTCAGATTAAGGGACTGCATTGACATCCTCAGTGATAAGAACTGAGGCAAATATTACATGTGGAATTTAAAAGACATTTTGAAGCTTGTATAATCGGGGGTAAATATTTCTTAGCAGATCATTTGTCTTTTTAGGGGAGGGAGGGACTTTTGTTTGTTTGTCAACAGTGCCATTAACTAGAATTATATTCAAACCCAGTTCCAAGATCTTGATGTTGAACATGAAGAATGGCTAGCTTGCATTCAGTGTACTAACAGGCACTCTTGAACTATTAGCCACTAATCTGATCATGTCAGCTTAGTTCTAATGCCATTCTCTGAGCAGTAGTAGTAGGTGGAGTGTGAGGTCCACAGAAATTTTCTACTTGTTCACGCAAGGTTCCTGTGGTCAGTGTGTGTTCCCACCTTTCTCCCATCTCTCTTCCCAATTATCTTGCAATGCTACATAATTCACCCTTCAGTGTCATCTCTACAACCTAGGAGGAACAGGCAGCATGCACATGCATGCAGATGCAAGCTAAAACTCATTCTACATGCCCTGGAAGCAAGGTTTAACTTCATATGACCTTTCACATGCCTGCTCACAGTGGCTCCCTCAGTTCCTGATCTTTGGGCCACACCCACCATTTGTGCACCAAAGCAAATACCACTTACCTCCGCAAGAGGTCATAAAGCCAGGAGCAGTCAGTCAGGGAGGGAAAAACCTATGGCGCCCATCTGGAGAGGAGCATGTTGAAGTCAACCATGAGGAATATGGAGCAGTGTGGAGCATGCGCAGAAGGACACATTGACCTCACCTCTCTTGATGCCCCGTCAGTAGTAGAGACTGACCGAACAATAGGCCTGGAGTGTGGGCATTCCTGGGGCCCCACTTCTCTCTGTGGCTTCGGCCCACTACTAGTTATGGCCCAAAAGCTCTATTGGCAATATATGTACGTTGTAAGGAATGAGAATGGTGAGGAGATAGCTAAGGTCCCTACTTTAGAGGCTGCTTTGGCGATGGTGGGTGGCAACCCTAGTGGAGGTGACCCAGGCTGCGTAATGGCACTAAATAATAGGGGCCACCAGGTCTGTGAGAGCCAAAACGACTCTGAGGAGAGCAGTAGGGACCCGAACTCCTCTTCCTCGGAACCTCACCAGGAGGAGCCAAGCCCCTCAGTCGAGCCCTTGATTCGGATCCGAGGCGCCATTCCTCATGAAGGCGGCTGCGGACCACATTGCAGTTGGCACTGGGGAAGGTCAAGGAAATGGAAAAAATGTTCAAGAAACCCAGTACCCAGATGCGCTTGCCAGGTATGTGTCTGGCACCAGGAGCTATCCCCAACCTCCCTGTTGTCACAGGTTGAGATGTCCTTTTGTTCTTCCAGGCCCTGGTTTCCTATCATCCCACCCTAAGCCACTGCTGCCTTCTCCCTCGGTGGTGGGTATATGAGGGTGCCTTGTGTAGGTGTAAAAATCAGTATTAGCATGTAGTGTTGACCCGAAACAAGTGTACATAGTCAACACCACTCATTTCAAGTCATATTGTAATTTCTGTAAAATATAGAGACATGAGTGTAGTGTGCCAAAATACTCACTAGTGTAAAGTTCACCAGTGTTAAGGATTTACACTTTGTTGGGTGACCTCCTCACCAGTAGTCTCGTCATCTATGCTAAATCCAATCTTGTCTTCCTCTGATTTCAGACATGGTTCGTCCATCGGAGAGCAGAAGAGAGGAAGAGTGAGAGGGCTGTCGTATTACAGAGCATACCTCCTCGTATTGAAAAGGTCCTTCTCCTTAGGGAAAGGGATGACAATCCCTAGAGTGCAATCTATGTTCAGGAGCAAGAGGGAAATTTGGAGACACGTGTACTCAATATACAGCTTCACTAAAATTCAGCACTCATGTTGACAATAAAATCATGAATTTCCAAGTTATTTAATTTCATATGCTTTCTGGGGTTTTGTAGTATATAGTTGTACACTCTTCAGGAAATGCCATTTAAACAAAATTACAAGTTCTGTTTTTTGGGGGGTGGCATTTCTAAGTCATGAGTATTGCTTGCACAGATCACTATTCCCTTTACATGTTAGTTTTGAAACAGTGGATCACTTAAGCCTTCTTGATTCAGGCTCACTTGATCCTTTGAGCAAGGAATTCAATAGTAACCCTGCAAATAAGGAATCTAAGGAGAAGGTGGGCACAGAAAGTATTGATGGTGATGATTACTTTTTATTTGGGAGGGGTCACAACAATTCTTTTTTTTCAATGAAAGTAGACATTTTTGTCACATAATATATCCAGATTATGGTTACCCTTCCCCCTACTCCTCCCAGTTCCTCCTCACTTCCCCTTCCATCTGGACATATCTACCTTTCTGTCTCTCACTAGAAAACAGCTCAGGTGGGTAGAAGCCACTCACAGGCCATCCTGAGTCCTCAAGATCTGGATGCCTAAAGAAGTTAACGTGAGGGGGGTGCCATTATAATGAGGAAATGTGTGGTGGAGAAATGGCAGAAAAAGAGAGGCAGAATGGTTCATGAGCTGTAGAAAGATGTGGAACAGAAGAAGCTAAGTTGGTGAGGATCCGCTGAGGTAGATGGCCTGATTGTCACCCATGGAAGTGATGATCCCGTGCCAGGGCTGCGGGAAGGGTCAAGTCTGGGTCCATGGCCTTACTGCAGCTGGGGTGTATGTGCTGATGTCCATGGCTCCTGCTACCATTGAAAGCGATGCATATGTCTGGGTCTGGGCTGTCACCTGGGACCTTGTTGGTGTCCCTGCTTCATGCTATCTCTGGGGCCATGCCAATCTGTGTGCCTATGCTGCTACCTGGGGCCTTGGTGACAACCAGGCCATGTTGCTGCCTAGGACAATATCTGCATCCATGTCCTACTGCAGCCAGTGACTGAGTTAACGTCTGTGTCCTGTGTTGTCACCTAGATCACATGCATACCCAGGGTCTGTGGCACAACCTGTGGACTGGTTGTTGTCCAAGCCTCCAGAGCCATGCTGATCTGAGTAGCCTATGCTACCACCAAGGAACTAGGTGTCATTCGGGCCTAAGTAGCTTCTGAGGGCCATGTCTGGGTCCATGTCCCTTCAGCAGCCAGGGTCTGAGTTGATGTCTATGGCTCCTGTTACCACAAAGGGGCATGAAGATGCCTGAGGTCTGGTCTGCCACCTGAGACCATGTTGGTGTCCCATGGCCAAGCTGCTCTGTTTGGCCTGTGTTATCACCTGGGGCCATGGCACCTCAGAGCCCATGCTGCAGTCTAGGGTCATCTTTTGTCACCATGGGCCATGTATATGCCCAGGGTCTGGTTAGTCACTTCAGACCATGTTGGTGTCTGAGAGCCATGCTGCTTGCTGCTGGGGCTGAACTGCTCTGAGTGACCCTAGCTGCCACAGGGGACATGGTGACATCTGGGCCCGAGATACTCTGGATGGCCACCTCTGGATCTGTGGTCCTGCTGCAACTGGGGTCTGTGTTGACATCTATGGCCCATGTAACCATAGGGGCCATGCATGATGAAATCCAAGGGCAGAACTGAGCCAGCCCTGCCCTGTGTTGGCCCAAGGAAAGCTGGCCCTGCTCCTCACTAGGCACTGCAGCAAGAGTGCTGACCCTGACCTCCTCACAGGAGAGCTGGTCCCAATGGCTCGGGCATGGAGAGCTGGCCCCCTGTACTTAGGAAAGTGGGCCCCACCCTCAATACAGGCATGAGAGAGATGGCCCTGATGCCATGAGCATAAGAGAGCTGATTCCACCCCTCACCCGAGGGGGCAGCCCTAGTATCAAAGATTCGCTCCGGCTCTGACTCACGGAGACAGCCTCCTCCCCAGGCGTTGGGGCCAGGGGCGTCCCCGTTCCAAGCCGCATCTGCCCGTCTCCTTCCCTGGGCCTGTCCACCTCCGCGGTCCTAGGCACCACCGGCCTACCTGCGTCTGCTTGTCTCCGCAGCTGGGCCTGTAAGTCCCCGTCAGCCGCCGCTGGGTCTGTCTGCCTCCTGCTATTAATTCTTAATGGTTGTGGTCCTGTCAATCCAAACTATCTCTCTACTGGACTCATCAGCACCTTTCTTCTCCTCCTAGCCACTAGCTTGTGAAGTACCGCTCGCAGCCATCTTCCGACCTGGAGGATTTTTTTATTTTTATTTTTTTATTTTTTATTTTTCTACGCAGGCAGGCGGATCTGCATGGGGGGGGGTGATTCCATCATTAGTCTCTTGGGTCCTCTGCAAGGACCAGGGGTTTTTCACTCTTGATTTCCTTATTAGGGTAAAGGGGGGAAATGGTCAGAAGGCTGCCAGGGCTGAAGGGGCAAGGGGAGTAAGGGAGTTTGAGAAGGAAGAGGTGGGGGTCAGAGTCCCAGTGTTGCTGGGCAAGGAAAGCAGTGAGGAACAGCTTCACCCAGGCACCTGTGAAATCACATCAATCAACGTTAAAAGTCCCATCCCCCGGCTAGCCGACTCCAAAGGCTGGCCATTATGAGGAACAGAAGATGATCTATTTCTTTTTCTTGGCTTCCAGAGAGGCATTGCGAGCCTGAGCGAGGACATCCTTCCGGTTATCTAAAGTCAAACTTAGGGGGGTAGTTAGTTGTTGCCCCATATGGAGAGAGAAAGGTAGAGGCAAAAGACAGACTCCAAAAAAAAAAAAAAAAAAAACACAAAGAAGACAAGGACAGACAGTCCGCACAGTAAATGCCAAATCAACCAGACAAAAGACAAGACACAATAACATAAAACATAGATCGAGCTCGTGTTTACCTCCAACTGGCAAAGTGGGGGTCCAGGGGGCACCCAATCTTTGTGGAACTTCCAATGTTGGACCCCAAAATTTAGGGTCTCAAGTGGGCGCCCCAAGAACCCAGACTCCAGTCTAGTTGATGCAATAGCAGGAGGATATATTAAACTTCTGTACAGAAGGGCTCCTCTGCTCCCAAGAGCAAGAGTCGCCATCAGGGGCGAAGCGGTCGTTCTTGTTTTACTTTGATTTTTTGGCGGAGCAGCCGCCATGCCTCCAGACTCATTATAGGGCGTCAGGCAGGGGAGTGAGAGAAACTCCTCCGCAAGGGCTAATAAATGTGAAACATGTCCATATCCCTCTGTTTTCTTTAAAATATCTCTAATCACACCATAAAAACTAAAAAAGGGCATCGGGGACACTTAACTCTTATTCCTCTCTCCCTAAGGTTGCCTTTCATCTCTTTAACAAAAAGAGCCTCTTTAGACCAATTCTTGCCCATGGTTTAATGGGACAACTATATTTACCTCAAGACTTCCCACGTTGCACGAGCGATGCGGTCCGGGCGTCTCTACTCTTTATGATCCTGAGCTCCATTATTATCTGTCATCCTGTAGGTCACCATGCCTCGAGCCCCACGCTCGGGCGACACTTTGACCCGTCCAGGACATGCCAGAAATAAAACCACAAGGAACAAAGGTGGACCAAGGAACACTGATGGTGACAACTTCAAATGGAACATGAGGTCAGAGAAGGGCAATGTTGGGCTCTGGCAAAGTCAGAAGGGCAGTGGGCAGCTGTGGGCAGTGTCTGAGCAGAGAAGCAGCAGTATGAGGTTGGTGTTTTGGAAAGATCACCCTGACTGCACTTGTGAGAGCATGATGTTCATGGTCTGTAAAATCATCTATCCTCAGGTAAGACTTTGGGCTATGGAGTAAATTCTCAAATGAAGGCTATCAAGGCCCTTCCCAGCGTTTTGTTTAGACATAATTCTGCAGTGAGTATCACAGCCAAATCAACACACACTAAGTCATTATAACCAATGTCTACTAGTAAGTGTTCTTCATTCTACATGGGGGTGTCTGAAGAAGTTGAACGTTCTTACCACCCCACCAGGGGATATCTGAGAGCTTGTTATGCCAGCCTAAGCTTGCATCCAGGAAGAACAGGCCCCTCTCAGAGAGCACCAGGGGAGTTTATGTGGTAAGCTATCTACACAGCAGCACCATTTTTACTGGTCTTTGAGCCCCACAAAGGCACATTTAGGGTCCTGGAGATTTTACAAGGGTCCAGGTTTCCTTCTGTACATTGGACCCTGGTTGGCCAGGCTAACTTACATGAGAAATCCCCACCACTGTCCTTCAGCCTGCCTCACTTCTGTACTGATGCACAGTCAGTTATGCTCAAAGCATCTCTCATCCTGCTGCACAGTCTTCTGACTTCTCAGTGGCCTCTCTCTTGGGCAGTGCTGGGGAACCCCAGCTCCAACATCTTTCTTGGGGCACATAATTATTGTTTGGTTTTTACCGACATGGTTTCACTGTGTAGTTTTGGAGCCTGTCCTGGACCTCACTATGTAGATTAGGATGGCCTCAAACTCACAGAGATCTGCCTCGCTCTTCTTCTCAAGTGCTGGGATTAAAGGCATGTGCTACCACTGGGAGCGAGGCTCAAAATTGGTACATCTTTCTCCCCAACCTTGACTCCTTTCCACTGGAAAAGTGGCCCAGTTTGTCTCAAGACCATCTCCTGGCAATAACTCTACCATCTCTATCAGAGCTTCCCTTCCCTGGAGTTCATTTCAGCCACCCCACCCTCTCCTTCATCAGGATACTATCCTTCTAGATGGCTTCCCACCCAGCTCCAAGTCCTGGCCTCCCTGTAAATCAACACTTGTCTCTCTCGATCATATGTCTCTAACGAACAGCAGGAAGAGTCCTTACTGAGTCCTTGTAGGGTGAGTCCTGCAACCAGGGATAGGACCTATGGCCTGGATACAGCAAGAATGCTCCAGGACTTGTTGATGGGATACAGCATACCAGAGGGGTTAAGCAAGAACACTCCAAAGTCATGTGGCTGGTTGAAAGACTGAAGGGAGGATCCATGACATGTCCACTTCTTTCCTGGTTCAGAGAGGGGCTCACTCTTCATTATTTCTACACAAGACACCAGTATACACACAAAATAGAGAGAGGGAGAGAGGGAAGGAATAGAGAGAGGGAGAGACAGAGAGAGCAGTTGTGGTTCAGATGATCTAGGTGGCAGCCTCTGACTTTCCTGCCAAAGTCATGATTATCACTTGATGGCTTGAAAGCTCAGGCCATGGAGTGCTGAGCAGAGAAAGGACATAGTGAGCTGTGACTAAGTGGGCAGTGCAGGGGTCAGTGTATCCTGTCCTGTGAGCCACAAAGGCCTCATGGGAGAGCCAACGTGGGCACAACTGGCTCACCGATTGTCAGGTGTCCCTAAAAATACTGACCACGGGTGTGTGGAAGATGTCTTAAACCTAGGAAAGCTTCCCCATTTATTATTCTTTCTGTATGTGATGTCATAAGCAGATAAAAGCTCATCAAAGAACTCATTCTGTCAATTATGTTTCTCCTTTTTTTTCTTTAAGAAATTTTTTTCATTTTACAAACCAACCACAGATCCAATTCTCATGACTCCTCATGCTTCAGCCAGCATTCCCCGCCCCCCAACCTACATCCCTATCCCTACCTCCAAAATGTAAGTCTCCCGTGGGGATTCAGCAGAGCCTGGTACATTCAGTTGAAGCAGGTTCAAGAACCTCCCTTTTGTACCAAGGCTGTGCAAGGTGTCCCATCATAGTAATGAGCTCCAAAAAGCTGCACAGGCACCAGGTATAGATCCTGATCCCACAATTATGTTTCTTCTTAGAGCTGATAAATTGCTTCTAAAATTGCTCATTTGAATTATCTCAACACTCATCAAGGTTCACATAATATTTTCTTGGGTTTTAGTTAAACAGTGATTCAAATTTTTTTTATTTGTGCTCATCAATAAAACAAACTTTGAATTCATTTTGTTTCCTTTCCTGGCAGTAACTAGGTTTATGAAACCTTTCGGACCACTTTCCTTTTATGCTTTCCATATTTCTAGAACTACTCTTACATTCTGCATATTAGCCTCCCTCTAAGGGATGGGTCAATGGGATGGGAGGGCTTTGACTACAGATGTTTCTTTATGTGAATTTTGTGACTGTGAATGCACCTGTGGGTGGACATGTGAAGGATGACCAAGAAATCCCTCAGGAAAATCTGTGTGCAGGTAAGTTTCCCATCTAATAACTATGATGAGCAAAGTCCCATGGGAAAATGGTGTAGAAACTGCACAATCACATTCTTTAACCTAAATCCATGGTACTAACCTGTGGGTTGCAGCCCCTTTTACCTTTTGGGTCTGCAGACCTTTAAAAGACCATTGAAAAACAAAGATATTATATTATGACTCATAAGAGTAGCAAAATTACAATTAGGAAGCAACAACAAAAATGTTTGGGGTCACCACAGCATGGACAACAATATTAAAGGGCCACAGCATTAGGAAGGTTGAGAATCACTGACCTAAAGCATTGAGCATGTAACTAAACAAGAAAGAGCCACAAGATTTCATTAATGCATTTCAATCATGGAGAGTCCCTCACAGATTATAACTTAAAAGAAAATCACACAGAGCTGCAATTGGGCTCATGAATCACTGCTGTTCCACAGCAAAAGCTGCTTATGGGTACAGGTTCCCTGTCATTGCCCGGATATGTAGGAATGGGCAACTAGATATCAGCAGGCAAGCAGTAGACATCCTGAGGAGTCAGCAGAGTGGAGTCCCTTCCCCAGGTTCAAGATGAGGACAGCAGAGGAAAGAGGATCAAGGGTAAAGGCAGAGACGGGTGCTGGTTTCCAGACTCACATAGATAACAGATTGGAACATTGCAGGCCTTGGTGTTTACCTGTGTTAGCTACTCCCATAGTGCACCCCACAGCTCCTCTGGTTACACAGCAAGCATCCATCTTTTAGGATGCTGAGTCACCCATGAGAGAGGAATATACCTAAGCATCACTCTTTGCTAAGCCCTGTGAGCAAACTGCAAGAAATAAAAGAATACACCCAGTGTCCTGTGAGCTCTGTAGAAAGGGGAGGAAATGAACAGTCTCTGGGGTACGCTGAATGCATGATTGCTTCCCTGCTTCACACCAACCCTGTGAACATCACATTGGGAAATTTATCTCAGAATCTGTGGTTGGTATGGATGCAGGACGTTGGGCTCTGTCCTTAGTAAGTAAAAAGCACTCACGTTCAAATTTCTAATTGCTCGCATATGTTGCAGGGATGCTAGGGCTAAAAGGAGGGTTGGTTTGAAACAGCCAAGCCAGGAACACTGAAGATGAGACACAAAGAGTTTCTGCGATCAGTAGGACAGTCAAGCTGCCTCACACTGATAAAGATAGGACTCCCAGCTAGTGTGGGCAGTCCAACCAGTCCACCAAGTCCTTCAGGAAAGCTGACATGGCAAAATTGCCTCCTAATATAGCCTAGCTTTTCCAGCAGCTAATTGTGAGAGTGAGTAAAGTCTGTGTCTAAGAAAGCCTCCCATTTCAGTGTTTCAGGGAAGCCTTTCACAACGACCCAGGAGACAAGGAGAAGAGAACAAGGACAGTTGCAGCTGCTTCTTGGTGATTCTGAGAAGAACGAGAACTAAGGATAAATAAAAGCACCTGGGACAGATGAAATATCACAGGATGCAAGAGCACCCAGGGGATCCAGGCAGAAGGTGGCCATGGCAGCAGTGTTCAACAGCAGCCTCAGCAAGAGGCGGCAATGCCTGAGGGCACCAAGAGTCTCCAGGCTGGGGATTTCCAGAGCCACACTAAATTCACCCAGTCTCAGCTGCAGGACCTGGAGTGTCTTTTCGAAGAGAATCACTTCCCCAGCTTTCAAGTAAGGTAAGCAGAACACCCTGCTAGGTGCCTGGTTCTCAGGCAGTGCATCCAGGCTGTCCTTTGGTGCTCCCTGAACCCCTCATTTCCTCTAGAAACAAATCCACCATGTCTGCACCCTCCAGCAGAAATTGGATTCTGGAGTAGGGAGATGTGCCCTACTCCAACTGGAAAGAATGTGTTCTGTTGCCTCTTTAAGTGGCCCGTGAATGGGAAATTTAGACAGTGCTTGTTCTAAATAAGTCTTTGTAAGTATGAGTGAGAAGCCTGAGGTGTGGCTGGGAAAATGCAGGAGGGATTCCACCTCAGATGAAAATTTGACTAACATTTTACATCGTGGAGGCTCTCTTAATGAAGGCTTACATGTTAAGTTACATGGACAACATACCTGTGTTTGGGGGGTACCCTTAATTTTGGTCCCTGAAAGTGTGTGTATGTGTGTGTCTGTGTGTGTGAGAGTGTACACATTTAAAAGGAATCAGAATATGTCCTTATATAGTTTGTTTCCACCAGAAGGCTTAAATATTGGAATCTTTTCACTTCAGGAAGGCTCTTGCAAGATCTATGGGTGTGACGGAAGAAGATGTGCAGGTCAGTATTTAAAAAAAAAT
Source organism: Peromyscus leucopus (assembly GCF_004664715.2). Taxonomy (NCBI): domain Eukaryota; kingdom Metazoa; phylum Chordata; class Mammalia; order Rodentia; family Cricetidae; genus Peromyscus; species Peromyscus leucopus. The sequence continues at coordinate 104,475,794 of NC_051083.1, forward strand.
AATGTTTTGGAAGGGCTCCACATCTTGTGATGTTGTCTAGAGGATAATTATAGCAGAAGAGTGGGACCATGAAGTTGTATCCCAAGGACGCCAGACAAGTCCACAGCCGGGTGAGGCTCAAGATGATGAAAGACCTCCATTTTCTCAGTTAGGAAATGCCAACCTGGACACCTGAAACATAAGTTGCCACGGTGCTTTGTCTGTCCCTTGGTGGACATAGTGTGTTCTCCATGACCTTCTGAAGGCTGTGCAGCCCGCATGCCTCACTTAAGTGAAGATACCATGTTCTTGCCCACCTTCAACTCTTTCACTCTGCATGTATCAGAAAACCTTTTCTCAGACTTCTTTTGTTCTAGTCTGTAAATGTCATATGCCTGGCTCAGTTCTGAACCAATACTGGGAACAGGAAGCTCAAATGTCCCATAGACCTTTTACCTGTCTTTTGTTGGCTACGTATGTGAACTGTGCTCACCAGTACAATCAGTCCTGGCTTTTCCAGACCATATGCCCACAAGGTAAAAGGCCTATAGATAGTATGTTTGGAGGCTAGGGAGGGAGCATAGAACAGGAAGAAGTGCCCTTTTTCTCATAAAATGTGCATTCTGGATACTCACAAAAGGCTATCACCATGGATCATTTCACAAAGAGCTTTGGGCCTTGAGGTAGTTCCCCAAGTTCCAAGAGAACTCTTTTTGACACTATTCAACAGGTAGCAAGGACCAGGAAGAACCCCGAGCTAGATCTGCATCCTTTCCTGAAAGAATGCATTAAAAATATCAATTGATGCAGAGAAGGGGCAATATTCTGGGTCTGTCCCATAGCTGAAGGACGGGGTGTGGTGGTACATGTCCTCGGGGGCTTCATGGGGGTGTTTTGACTGTTGGAATGAGAATGAAACCTGTTGCCTCCAACATTCTGAACAATCAGTACACACTTGAGGAACGTCTTCAGTCTTTCTTAGGGTTGGATCGATAAACAGTTTCTGCAATCAGAAATGTGGTGCTTTTCTAGGGGAGTAACTGGAGCACATACCTAACACACACTGGCCCAGGGAGGGCTTCCATATGTTCTAAAATACGAGTAAAATTGAGCTAGTATATTATTGAAAAAAATAGCGAAATGAATGGAAACACATGAACTATGAACCAAAGGCTGAGGGCCCCAGCTGGATCAGGCGCTCTGAATAGATGAGACAGTTGATTGGCTTGATCAGTTTGGAGGCAACTAGGCAGTGGGACCAAGTCCTGTGCTCATTGCATGAGTTGGCTGTTTGAAAACTGGAGCTTATGCAGGAACACTTGGCTCAGTCTTGGAGGAGGGGACTGGACCTGCCTGGACTGAGTCTACCAGGTTGATTGCAGTCCTCTGGGGAGGATTTGCCCTGGAGGAAGTGGGAATGGGGGGCAGGCTGGGGGGAAGGGGAGGGTGTGAGAGGGGGAGAATAGGGGAACACGTGGCTGATATGTAGAACTGAATGGTATTGTAAAATAAAATAAAATAAAATAAAATAAAATAAAATAAAATAAAATAAAATAAATAAAATAAAATAAAATAAAATAAAAAAAGAGGAAAAAAATTGAGCTAGTATACAAGGTTACAGGATGTGTTCTTCAGTGGTGGTACAGTTCCGGGTACTAAAGCAACCCTTTCTTTCTGCTTGAAGGATTGGTTTAGGAACAGGACAGCCATTTAAAGGAGAAGCAATAGAATGGTGGTGCTGATTGATGCACCACATGGTCCCAAGAACAACGATCCCTGAAGATTTTGGAGCAGCACATGAGTGCCACCTCTGTTGTGAGCCAGATGACCTGGAACCTGGCCCTGCTCCCAGTGTCTCAGCCACCCATGCTGGCCATGACATCCTTTTCTTCCTTGCAATTATATCAGCAATAAAGAGATGGATTCTCAGTATGTTGGTTCCATTGTTTTCAGGATACTAAAATATGGGTATAAGTATTTGAACCATAGTAGCCTATTCCAGAAATGGTATTTATGGCAGGAGGAGACACTGGCATGCTGTGGTCACTGTTCCATGACAAGTGAGGAAGATTTCCAGGTTCTATGCTGCTTCATGCTGACCCCACATGACTCTCTGCCCCCTCATCATGGCCTTGTCAACACACTCCACCTCTGGGGAACAATTGTTTATACTATCAGATGGGACAAGTCACCAGCAGAGGACACTGTATTTCTATTCATGGCTATTCGAACCTACACTCCTGTAAGTCCCACCCTGGGCCTAGCTGTGAACTTCCCAGAGACTTGTCCCAGGTTTGACAGTGGGAGGAAGGGGTACATGATGTGTGATTTGCACCCTCTCTGTGGACATCTAGGGCATTAGAGGCCACACTGACCAGAGTTCTGATGCTTGAGAGGGAGAAGAGAATGCATCCATCCAGGCCAGAGTGAGGTTTCTGACTCATTTATTTTATTCCAGCTCAGGGAGCATATGGTCTCACCCTTGCCTGCTCTGAAATCTTGACTAATATGTCTTCTCTCTGCATTTTGTCACCTGCCTTGGGGAACTCTCAGTACTCAAGATTTCGGAGACCTTTGCTTCATAGTAGCTCTAAACTAGCTGTAAACATTGTTGAGAACCTGTCATTGTTCTGAAACAGTAAGTCTGTGCATAGAGTAGTACTGCTTCTTTGCTTATGTGAAGCTGCAAGTCCAAATAAACACAGTCCATCTTAGTGAGATGGAGAGCTATGGCCTAGGTGTACATCCCCAAACTTACTGCATGATGTTGTCTCAATACCGTGCTCTCCTGCCCTTGCAATCCATAGTCTATTTTCAGTCTCTGGGAATGTGAGTGCTCCAGGGACTTTGCCTGCTGCAGGTACTTGCTAGTTTGCTTTTGAGTCTCTATGATGTCTCCCAGAATGAAGATTTCAAGCCCTTGCTGTAGTAGAATTTCAATAGGGCAGCATCTATGGCCCTGAACCAGAGGTCTCCCCTTTTCAGGTGTAGCAAATAATAATTCAGTACAGATAACTAGTTCCCCTGGCTTTAAGAATCTTCCACCAGTCATCCTCATGGTCCCTATGCCTGTGAGCAAGGGGTATGACAGAGATCTCCCATTAGACCTGAGTGCTCCACCTTCTCTTGTGTGCTGCTGCACATGGACCAACTGTGGGTCTCTGTAATAACCATCACCTACTGCAAAGAAAATCCACCCTGAGCTCTCCAGGAGATATGATGTACATGGTGATGTGCAAACTGACAGGCCTAGCAGCCTTGGATCCCCTGTTGTTCTTTCATCAGGAAGAGCATGAAGGGATTCTAGAAGGAGGAATGAAGTCTGAGCACAGCTCCTGCCCCCAAGCTGTGCAGGTCTCATTGAGCTCAGTTCTTATTCTACAGTCCCATGGGGTTTTGGAACAGTCTGAAAACTGTTCTCAGTCTTGTAAGGGTGGAGTGAAAGCAATGGTTTCCAGGGGCCTCAGATTGTCTACAGGGAGCCTGAGTTCCTGGCTGCTTCTGGCTTCCACTGATTCTCTGTAGGAAGAAGAGTTCCTACACCAGTGAGGCCCCTTCTTCCTTCCTGACACCCCCAGTCCTACACACACACACACACACACACACACACACACACACACACACACACACATTGCTGCAGCTGCCACGACCATCACAACCCCTGCTCCTAACTGACTTCCAGATGATATTTGCAATCATCTTTATCATAGTATAATTCCCAAGCGCTCATGGTGTGGACCACACTTGGAGAAGCAGAGATTGAGAGATCGGTTCAACTGGGGACCTGAAGGTATCAGGAGGAAGGGTCCTGAGGCTCCACATTGGATGTTCAAGCAAGAGATGACTCTCTTGAGTTCCATTCAGACCCCTGCCACCAATCTTCCAGGTACAAAGTGTTATCAGCTGACCTGCTCAAGTAACTGGCTGCCCACATCCTGTGGCTTCAGTCTTCTCACCTGGCCTGATGCTCCATGAACTAAACCTGTGGATGGCATCTTGTGTCTCAGTAGACTGTGGATTCACATCCTATTCTCCTCAGTTGTGTGGAACTGAGATGACCTGTTGACACTCTTCCTGGGGACACAGGAGGAATCAGAAACAAATATATACTAAGCCCAGTTGGAGCTATCCAGCCTTTTACTTCCTGTGCCTTAACCAGCTGGGTCCAGGGTGGGACTTACAGGAGTGTGGGTGGGAACAGCCATGAATAGAAGAAACACAGTGTCCTGTACCGGGGACTTGCCCCACCTGACATTAGAAATAGTTGTTCCACAGAGGTGGAGTGAGTTGACAAGGCCATGATGAGGGGACAGAGAACCATGTGGAGTCAGCATGAAGCAGCATAGCACCTGGAAATCTTTCTCACTCAGCAAGGCATAGTGACCACAGATTGCCAGTGTCTCCTCCTGCCATAAATACCATTTCTGTAATAGGCTACTATGGTTCAAATACTTATACCCATATTTTAATATCCTGAAAAAAATAGAACCAACATACTGAGAATCCACCTCTTTATTGCTGAGATAATTGCAGGGAAGAAAAGGATGTCATGGCCAGCATGGGTGGCCGAGACACTGGGGGCAGGGCCAGGTTCCAGGTCATCTGGCTCATAACAGAGGTGGCACTCATGCGCTGCTCCAAAATCTTCAGGGATCGTTGTTCTGGGGACCAGGTGGTGCATCAATCAGCACCACCATTCTATTGCTTCTCCTGAAAATGGCTCTCCTGGTCCTAAACCATTCCTACAAGCAGAAGAAAGGGTTGTTTAGTACACTGAACTGTACCACCACTGAAGAACACATCCTGTAACAATGAATACTGGCTCAATTTTACTAACATTTTAGAACATATATGGAACCCATTCCTGGGCCATTGGGTGCTAGGTATGTGCTCCAGGACAGAGCTACTCCCCTAGCAAAGCATCACATTTCTGATTGCCCAGGAACTGTTTATCTATCTAACCCCAAGATTGGTAAAAGACCTACCGCAAGTGTGTACTGATTGTTCAGAATGATGGAAGCAACAGGTTTTTGTTCTCATGGAAACAGTCAAAACACCCCCATGAAGCCCCTGAGGACATGGACCACAACACCCAGTCCTTCAGCTGTGGGACAGACCTAGAATATTGACTCTTCACTCCGTTAATTGATATTTTTAATGCATTTCTTCAGAAGATAATGCAGATCTAGTGCGTGGGTTGTTCCTGGTCCCTGCTGTGTGTTGAAAAGTATCAAAAAAGTTCTTTTGGAACCCGGGAGAACTATCTCAAGGCTCAAAGCTGTCCGTGAAAGGCTCCATGGTGATAGCCTTTTGTGAGTATCCAGAATGCACATTTTATGAGACAAAGGGCACTTCTTCCTGCTCTATGCTTCCTCCCTAGCCTCCAAGCATACAGTCTATAGGCCTTTTACCTTTTGGGCATGCGGTCTGGAAAAGCCAGGGCTGATTGTAACGCTGAGCAGAGTTCACATTCATAATCAACAAAAGACAGGTAAAAGGGCTATGGAACGTTTGAGCTTCCTGGTCCCAGTATTGATTGAGAACTAAGCCAGGCATGTGACATTTACAGACTAGAACAAAAGAAGTCTGAGAAAAGGTTTTCTGAGACACGCAGAGTGAAAGAGTTGAAAGTGGACAAGAACATGGTCTCTTCACTTAAGTGAGGCATGCGGCTGCACAGCCTTCAGAAGGTCATGGAGAACACACTATGTCCACCAAGGGACAGACAAAGCACCGTGGCAACTTATGTTTCAGGTGTCCAGGTTGGCATTTCCTGCCTGAGAAAATGGAGGTCTTTCGTCATCTTGAGCCTCACCCGGCTGTGGACTTGTCTGGCGTCCTTGGGATACAACTTCAGGGTCCCACTCTTCTGCTATAATTATCCTCTAGACAACAACATCACAAGATGTGGAGCCCTTCCAAAACATTATTTTTTTTAAATACTGACCTGCACATCTTCTTCCGTCACACCCATAGATCTTGCAAGAGCCTTCCTGAAGTGAAAAGATTCCAATATTTAAGCCTTGTGGTGGAAACAAACTATATAAGGACATATTCTGATTCCTTTTAAATGTGTACACTCTCACACACACACAGACACACACATACACACACTTTCAGGGACCAAAATTAAGGGTACCCCCCAAACACAGGTATGTTGTCCATGTACTTAACATGTAAGCCTTCATTAAGAGAGCCTCCACGATGTAAAATGTTAGTCAAATTTTCATCTGAGGTGGAATCCCTCCTGCATTTTCCCAGCCACACCTCAGGCTTCTCACTCATACTTACAGAGACTTATTTAGAACAAGCACTGTCTAAATTTCCCATTCACGGGCCACTTAAAGAGGCAACAGAACACATTCTTTCCAGTTGGAGTAGGGCACATCTCCCTACTCCAGAATCCAATTTCTGCTGGAGGGTGCAGACATGGTGGATTTGTTTCTAGAGGAAATCAGGGGTTCAGGAAGCACCAAAGGACAGCCTGGATGCACTGCCTGAAAACCAGGCACCTAGCAGGGCGTTCTGCTTACCTTACTTGAAAGCTGGGGAAGTGATTCTCTTCGAAAAGACGCTCCAGGTCCTGCAGCTGAGACTGGGTGAATCTGGTGTGGCTCTGGAAATCCCCAGCCTGGAGACTCTTGGTGCCCTCAGGCATTGCCGCCTCTTGCTGAGGCTGCTGTTGAACACTGCTGCCATGGCCACCTTCTGCCTGGATCCCCTTGTCCATGGGGCCACAACTACCATCGCCAGCATGTGCTCCTTCCATTTCTTCTTCTTTGTTTTCTCCCTCCTCTACCACTCCTGTGGCTTCCTGAGCAAGATTGGACTGAGCAAGCTCTTCTTGAGCAGGCTTGCTTGGAGCAAGTTTGCCCTGATCAAGCTCACCCTGAGCAAGCTCGCTCTGTACAAGCCCTTTCTTGCCTTCTTCCTCTCCAGCCTTCAGGACCACTGCATTCTCACCTGCAAGAGAGAAAAACACAAAGATAAAGATCTGAGCATCTTGGCCATGGATCATTGGAAAGCCTGGAGAGGGGCCACGGGCAGAGCCGGGTAATCGAAGTGCATGGCCACTGGCCTTTCCAACAGATTTGCTTCCCGGATTTTGCCCAAGTCCAGTCAGAACCATTTTACTGACCATGCTGTTGTTCCTGTTGCTCATCAGCTCCTGGACTCAGCATCCTGTTGAAACACTGGTTGCAGCCCTGGCGAGTCTCTTGCGGGGAATCTTTCAATCAGACCCGAGTTCCGAAGCTTTATAGCCACGTCCTCACTGTCTGGAGCCACAGGTACAGCTCTGATTCTTGACCCAGAAAACTTGTCTTCTGGACACTCAACGTAATTACAATGTGTCCAATCACATTCTGGCCTGCACAGACTCAGTGTCTGTAGGCTTGTCCTCTGAGGTGTCTAGCCTGAAGCACTTTAGGGCTGCAAAGAGCAGGGAATACTTTAACAAATGCAGTGAGTGTGTGTGGTGGGGGTGCGGACCTGTGGCTCTGGTTTGCTGCTTATCTGACACCTCTAGTTTTGGGTAAGCCTGGAATGTTCAAATTCAGTCACAGGGAGTAACACAAAGACCTTCTCAAACTCAGCAGGCCCTTGAGCCCAGCTAAATCATTTTATTAAATTTCCTTCAAACAAAATGCCCCAATCTTGGATGTGCTGTCTTGAAGAGCCCTGTATGATGACAAATATGTGGGTAGGCCAGGGCAAGATCCTCCTGAGAGACTGTGCTCCCAACAGGGCTGAATTCCACTGGTATTCACAAGCTCATTCTGATGGTGGAGACCTTGCTCTACCTAGCTGTGCTTGCCCAAGGTCCTAGGGTGACCCAGATACCTGAGGACATCAAAGATCGACCCTAGGTACTGGCTCCAAACCTGTCTCACAGCTGTGAAGGTGAAAGACAGGAGGAGTAAGCAATTCTGGATTCAGCTCTACAAAGAATCATTGCAGGAAGGGGCAGAACTGAGGAAAATTTAGAGAGACTCCCCAGAGTAGGTGACATTCCCAAAATTTAAAAGAGCCGCTGAGCTCTGTCATTTCGTGGTTTTTGTTTTTAATAGGATCATGGCAGAGTCTGGACAATGGCTGAGGTAATTGTTAGGAGATGGTTAGTTCTCTGGGATAGCATAGGCTGAGATACTGGAGGGCCACGGTCCACATGGTCTAGCCCACACCAAGGAGATGATCATGCTCTGCTCACCTATTGCCCACCTAGTCAGGGGTGGCTCAACCCCTCCCACCACAGGCCCCTTTGTCCATCCCTGACTAGGGCTTTGTGAGTTGTGGGCCTTGACTGTCTGGTCACCATTAGACACTGGGTGGTCTTGTGTCCTCTGACATTTCAGCTGTCCCAGGTGCTTTTAACTAGCCTCAGCTCTCTTTCTTCTCAGAATCACCAAGAAGCAGCTGCAACTGTCCTTCCTCTTCTCCTTATCTCCTGGGTCGTTGTGAAAGGCTTCCCTGAAACACTGAAATGGGAGGCTTTCTTAGACACAGACTTTACTCACTCTCACAATTATCTGCTGGAGAAGCCAGGCTATTTAAGGAGGCAATAGTGCCATGTGTGCTTTCCTGAAGGACTTGGTGGCCTGGTTGGACTGCCCACACTAGCTGGGAGCCCTGTCTTTATCAGTGTGAGACAGCTTGACTGTCCTACTGATCGCAGAAACTCTTTGTGTCTCATCTTCAGTGTTCCTGGCTTGGCTGTTTCAAACCAACCCTCCTTTTAGCCCTAGCATCCCTGCAACATATGTGAGCAATTAGAAATTTGAACGTGAGTGCTTTTTCCTTACTAAGGACAGAGACCAACTCCTGCATCCATACCAACCCCGGATTCTGAGATAAATTTCCCAATGTGCTGTTCACAGGGTTGGTGTGAAGCAGGTAAGCAATCATGCATTCAGCGTACCCCAGAGACTGTTCATTTCCTCCCCTTTCTACAGAGCTCACAGGACACTGGGTGTATTCTTTTATTTCTGGCAGTTTGCTCCCAGGACTTAGCAAAGAGTGATGCTTAGGGATATTCCTCTCTCATGGGTGACTCAGCACCCTAAAAGATGGATGCTTGCTGTGTAACCCAGAGGAGCTGTGGGGTGCACTATGGGAGTAGCTAACACAGGTAAACACCAAGGCCTGCAATGCTCCAATCTGTTATCTGTGTGAGTCTGGAAACCAGCACCCGTCTCTGCCTTTTTCCTTGATCCTCTTGACTCTGCTGTCCCCGTCTCAGACCTGGGGAAGGGACTCCACTCTGCTGACTCCTTAGGATGTCTACTGCTTGCCTGCTGATATCTAGTTGCCCATTCCTACATATCCGGGCAATGACAGGGAACCTGTACCCATAAGCAGCTTTTGCTGTGGAACAGCAGTGATTCATGAGCCCAATTGCAGCTCTGTGTGATTATCTTTTAAGTTATAATCTGTGAGGGACTCTCCATGATTGAAATGCATTAATGAAATCTTGTGGCTCTTTCTTGTTTAGTTACATGCTCAATGCTTTATGTCAGTGATTCTCAACCTTCCTAATGCTGTGGCCCTTTAATATAGTTGCTCATGCTGTGGTGACCCCAACCATTTTTGTTGTTGCTTCCTAATTGTACTTTTGCTACTGTTATGAGTCATAATATAATATCTTTGTTTAACAATGGTCTTTTAAAGGTCTGTGAACCCCAAAAGTTAAAAGGGCTGCAACCCCCAAGTAGAGAACCACTGCTTCAGGTTAAAGAATGTGATTGTGGAGTTTCTACACAATTTTTCCATGGGACTTTGCTCATCATAGTTATTAGATGGGAAACCTACCTGCACACAGATTTTCCTGAGGGATTTCTTGGTCAGCATGTACACGTCCACACACAGGTGCATTCACAGTCACAACATTCACATGCAGAAACATCTGTAGCCAAAGTCCCTCCATTGCCATCCCTAGAGAGAGCTAATATGCAGAATGTAAGAGTAGTTGTAGAAATATGGAAAGCATAAAAGGAAAGTGGTCCAAAACGTTTCATAAAGCTAGTTACTGCTGGGAAAAGAAACACAAATGAATTCTAAGTCTGTTTTATTGATGAGCACAATTAAAAAAAACCTGTATCACTGCTTAACTGAAACCCAAGACAATATTAAGTTTACCTTGAAGAGTGTTGAGATAATTCAAATGAGCAATTTTAGAAGCAATTTTTCAGCTCTAAGAAGAAACATAATTGTGGCTCAGGATCTATACCTGGTGCCTGTGCGGCTTTTTGGAGCTCATTACCTATGATGGGACACCTTGCACAGCCTTGGTACAGAGGGGAGGGTCTTGGACCTTCCTCAACTGAATGTACCAGGCTCTGCTGACTCCCCATGGGAGCCTTACCTTTTTGGAGGTGGGGATAGGGAGGTAGGTTGGGGGGGGGGAATGCTGGCTGAAGCATGAGGAGAGATGAGACAGGGATCTGTTGTTGGTATGTAAAATGAATAAAAATTTCTTAAAGAAAAAAAGAAGAAACATAATTGACAGAATGAATTCTTTGATGAGCTTTTATCTGCATATGACATCACATACAGAAAGAATAATAAATGGGGAAGCTTTCCTAGATTTGAGACATCTTCCACACACCCGTGGTCAGCATTGTTAGGGACACCTGACAATCGGTGAGCCAGCTGTGCCCAGGTTGGCTCTCCCATGAGGCCTTTGTGGCTCACAGGACAGGATACACTGACCCCTGCACTGCCCACTTAGTCACAGCTCACTATGTCCTTTCTCTGCTCAGCACTCCATGGCCTGAACTTTCAAGCCATCAAGTGATAATCATGACTTTGGCAGGAAAGTCAGAGGCTGCCACCTAGCTCATCTGAACCACAACTGCTCTCTCTCTGTCTCTCCCTCTCTCTATTCCTTCCCTCTCTCCCTCTCTCTTTTTGTGTGTATACTGGTGTCTTGTGTAGAAATAATGAAGAGTGAGCCCCTCTCTGAACCAGGAAAGGAGTGGACAGGTCATGGATCCTCCTTCAGTCTTTCAACCAGCCACATGACTTTGGAGTGTTCTTGCTTAACCCTCTGGTATGCTGTATCCCAGCAACAGGTCCTGGAGCATTCTTGCTGTATCCAGGCATAGGTCCTATCCCTGGTTGCAGGACTCACCTACAAGGACTCAGTAAGGACTCTTCCTGCTGTTTGTAGAGACACATGATCGAGAGAGACAAGTGTTGATTTACAGGGAGGCCAGGACTTGGAGCTGGGTGGAAGCATCTAGAAGGATAGTATCCTGATGAAGGAGAGGGTGGGTGGCTGAAATGAACTCCAGGGAAGGGTAGCTCTGATAGAGATGGTAGAGTTATGCCAGGAGATGGTCTTGAGACAAACTGGGCCACTTTTCCAGTGAAAGGAGTCAAGTTGGGAGAAAGATGTACCAATTTTGAGCCTCGCTCCAGTGGTAGCACATGCCTTTAATCCCAGCACTTGAGAAGAAGAGCGAGGCAGATCTCTGTGAGTTTGAGGCCATCCTAATCTACATAGTGAGATCCAGGACAGGCTCCAAAACTACACAGTGAAACCATGTTGGTAAAAACCAAACAATAATTATGAGCCCCAAGAAAGATGTTGGAGCTGGGGTACCCAGCAGTGCCCAGGAGAGAGGCCACTGAGAAGTCAGAAGACTGTGCAGCAGGATGAGAGATGCTGTGAGCATAACTGACTGTGCATCAGTACAGAAGTGAGGCAGGCTGCAGGACAGTGGTGGGGATTTCTCATGTAAGTTAGCCTGGCCAACCAGGGTCCAATGTACAGAAGGAAACCTGGACCCTTGTAAAATCTCCAGGACCCTAAATGTGCCTTTGTGGGGCTCAAAGACCAGTAAAAATGGTGCTGCTGTGTAGATAGCTTACCACATAAACTCCCCTGGTGCTCTCTGAGAGGGGCCTGTTCTTCCTGGATGCAAGCTTAGGCTGGCATAACCAGCTCTCACATATTCCCCTGGGTTTGTGTGGTAAGAACACTCAACTTCTTCAGTGACAACCATGTAGAATGAAGAACACTAACTAGTAGACGTTGGTTATAATGACTTAGCGTGTGTTTATTTGGCTGTGATACTCACTGCAGAATTATGTCTCAACAAAAAGCTGGGAAGGGCCTTGGTATCCTTCATTGGAGAATTTACTCCATAGGCAAAAGTCTTACCTGAGGATAGATGATTTTACAGACCATGAACATCATGCTCTCACAAATGCACTCAGGGTGATCTTTCCAAAACACCAACCTCACACTGCTGCTTCTCTGCTCAGACATTGCCCACAGCTGACATCTGCCCTTCTGACTTTGCCAGAGCCCAACCCTGCCCTTCTCTGACCTCATGTTCCATTTGATGTTGTCACCATCAGTGTTCCTTGGTCCATCTTTGTTCCTTGTGGTTTTATTTTTGACATATCGTACTTTCTAATTTTACTACAAGGCCCTGTCCTGTGCATACTTCCTGCCCTTCACGCCTGTGTGAACAGGTCTGTACTGCCACTAGTCCCTCCTATTACTGATTTGGGATCCCTGAGGGCTCTGGGGATTGTCCTGTCTAGTGCTGGATGTGTTTCTGTGGGCCCTGGACTCATGCTGGGAACAAGGAAGCAATTAGGAAGGTAGCCTTCTCCCATGTAGGAGGGAATGCAGCCCACCAATGTACCTGGGCTAACTCCAGTGTACATGGGCCTCTACACAAGGCTGCTAGGGTAGGCACACTGCTGGCTACCACATAATAGCAGTCTGCCAGAGGTCTCTTCATGAGGCTATGAGAAATTCTTGAAACATCTGTCCCTGTACTTACACAGGAACAAGATATACAAAACATAATAAAATTAAATATGTCAACAATATTTGATGGGCTAGAGGAATTGTCTGCCATTCAGATTACAAACCTCTTCCCAACGTATACTCAGACAATTATGTGGCATACAAGTCTGCCCTACACCGAGACATATAGTTGAGCAAATTATGGAGTGAAAAGATGATGAAAGTATGAGGTGTTAGGACCTCCCTCTCTTAAAAGTTAGCTCATGTAGAGTCACTATACGTGACCTCAAAAATTCAACCAGGGACTCCTACAGCTGATAAACTATTTCAGTAAGGTGGTAAGACAGAAGATTAACTCAAAAAATCAGTAGCCCTACTATATACAAATGATAAATGGGCTGAGAAAGATATCAGAGAATCATCACCCTTTACAATAGCCACAAATGATATAAAATACCTTGGGGTAACTCTAACTGAGCAAGTGAAAGACCTGTGTGATAAGAACTTTAAATCTCTGAAGAAAGAAATTGAAGAAGACATCAGAAAACTGAAAGATCTCCCATGCTCATGAATGGTAGAATTAACATAGTAAAAATGGCAATTTTACCAAAAGCAATCTACAGATTCAATGCAATCCCAAACAAATCCTATCACAATTTTCTGCAGACCCAGAAAGATCAATACTCAACTTCAAATGGAAAAACAAAAAACCCAGGATAGCTAAAGTATTCCTGTACAATCAAACAACCTATTGAAACATCACTACCCCTGACTTCAAGCTCTACTACAGGGCTATAGTAATACAAACAACTTGGTACTGGCAAAAAAAAAAAAAAAAAAAACAACATGTGGACCAAGGGAATCAAATTGAAGACCTGACATTAATCTGCACACCTATGAACATATGATTTTCTACAAAAAAGCTAAAACTGTACCATGGAAAAAAGAAAGCATCTTCAACAAATAGAGCTGGCATAAAAAAATTTGTGAGTTGACAGAAACAGCCAGCTGCCTGGGCAGTCACCTGAGGTTTCTCCGAAGTGTTGGGGCATCATCTTCAGCCTATAGGCTTAGTGTATCTGACAGACTCATTTGTGATGTAGGATGTACACAAGGTTAACAGTTCAACCTCACATTGGGTGAGAGCAGTCCATGTACCAGAAACACCTGAATTCCACTAGTGTCCTGTCATGATTCAGGATTTTAAATTCTGGAAATTGTTGACAGTTTTTAAATTCAGCTGTCCATTCTTCTTGGCTGTGTATATATGGCTTCATCTCAGCATCCCCTTCTTCTCCACATCCCTCTATTAAATGCCAGTCTACTTTCGAGAGGCATGAGCTTTCAGCTGCTGTTCCATTGCACAACAGAAGCCATTGGCCCTCTGCCTGTTAAGCTGCCTTTGAAGAAAAGGGCACCGTACCTTTTCTGGATGCGAAGGCCACTTCAGGGATGGGCCATATTGTCCTGGCCTCAGAAGATGCCTTTTGATAAAGCCATAACCACACTTGTTTTGGCAAGAATCAGTAGTCCCTTGTTTCATGTTCTGTCTGTCCATTTTGTCCTGTTGATTCGAGGATACTTTGTTGTCAAGTGGCTAACTTTTGCCATAATGAAAGTTGACTCCGTATACAGTTTCTTCAATGCCCATATTTTCTCTGAAGTAGATTGGTACTGCCAGGAGCTGACATGTCTCAAAAAAGAAAAATTTTCTAAGTTATTAAAACATTTTAAATGCCATATTCTGTAGATCTCTGAAGGGTTTGAAGATGACCTGTCTAAAACATCTCTGCTCAATTTTTAAAACATATCTAATATGACTACAAGTTCTATGGTAATGTCTAACTACTAGCTTTCATATTGCTGGAGAGTTTTTCTGCCTTTCCCACAGTCAGGACAAATCTCTGCCACCCGGCAGTCCCACAGCCGCTTAGACCCAACCAAGTAAACACAGAGACTTATCTTGCTTTCAAACTGTATGGCCGTGGCAGGCTTCTTATTAACTTTTCTTATATCTTTAAGTAACCCATTCTACTTCTTATACACAACTAGTATCTTTACTTCTTATGAGCTTATTACTACTCTATACCTCGCCCCGTGGCTGGTGGCTTATTGGCGTCTTCACATGCTGCTGGTCATGGCAGCGGCTGCAGCGTCTCTGGTCATTGCGGCGGCTGCAGCAGCGTCTCTTTCTGCCTTTGTCCTTTTATTTCTCCTCTCTGCTAGTCCCGCCTATCTTTCCTGCCTAGCCACGGCCGATCAGGTTTTATTTATTAACCAATCAGAACAACTTGACATACAGACCATCCCCCAGCACAGCCAAGTGCAGACCATCTCAAACACCTGCACTCAGGCCCATGGTCCTAATCATCCTCTATACGGACCTGCTGGGTAACGCCACAAGGAACCCAAGAAGGGCTCCCACAGGACATACAAATCATCCCACAGCACTTTCATTTCTTTATATCCTAATAGTTGATAATAATAACATTCAAGGATCAGAAATTTGCATTACATTGTTAAATGAATGGCATGAATACAATTAGAAATATACACATAGCATTTTCTAACAATATCAATTTCAAATTTGTATACAATATAAAACAATCCAATCCAATGTAAAGTATTTAAAACTAGTAATTGTCTTTTTCATTTCTTTCTTTTTCTTTTTTTTTAAACAAGAACCTTAAATCTAATCTCCTTTGCTTAGCCTTTTTCCTAACCCTTGACAATAACTTGTAACCAACCCCCCTAAATACTGAAAATTATCCCAGACCCAAAACCCATTAAAAAGACCAAAAAACCACCCGCCCCACACCACCTCTTTGGAATGTGGGCGTCGTATTCTTAAAATTGCTTCCTGCTGGGTATGGGCAAAGTTTTCTTTATCCTGAGAGAAAAATTTTAGGTTAATTGTCAAATTCTAGGAGAGGTAACTATATCCTTCTTTATCCAGTCTGTGTATAATGCCAAAGTTCAGGGTTTATCTCAAGTCCTTATTCAAGTAGTCTTTGAGACTGGATCATCTCAACTAGTCATCTCAAAATTGCTCTGAGCACCTTGTAGTTCAAAGCTGATCTGTGGATGATGTTTGTCAGCTTAATGATATTATTATTGTCCACGTGGAATTGTTGTTGTTGTGGGGCCCCATCTTCTTTCTGGAAACTTCAGTTGATGTTAGGCCTGGCCATGATTTCCTGCAGAAAACTGATAAGAGAACACAAAAACATATATATGCAGCTAGCCTTTTTTCTAGAATTAGTTAGTACTCTATATGACCATTCATATCTAAACAAAGTTTAAAATGTATATATAATATATATATATATATCTTTATAGGTTAATCTTGTAAATTTTGATATAAAATTCATACTTTAAGAAAAGTTTAAAGAATCAGAATAGAATCAAAGAGTTGAGATTAGTAATAGAATAGTCCCTTAATTAATTTTGCTTTTGTCCTGTACCATAGCAGAAGATGGCTCTTATTCTGGCATGATACAGGGAGTTTGCATTTTCCTTTTAACAACATGCTTGAGTTTAAAGAAGGAGAGAGCCATTCTCCAACTCCAAAGTCAGCTTTAAATTTTAATTGAACTGGGACTATTAGAAAACCAATAGAGTTAAATCTTTAGAGAAAAGCAGAAACAAACATTTAGGAAGACATAAAATTTTTTAGATAATATATACCCATACACCATTTCATTCTGTTTCTTGGGATAGATGATTTGTCCCTTTTCTTCAGTTGTCTCATTTGTACAGTGTTCTTCAGATTCCTTAACCTTCATTCTCCTAAAAGACAAAAACAAAAACCTTTCCCCAAGACTAATTTTGGGGATGTTTCCTTTTGACAAGTTATTATCTGATTAAATGAAAAGGCATGTGTTATTGATACAAGTTAGTTTAAATTGGATGTTCATGCTGGTTGATGAACTATCACCTCCTCTAATTAAGAGGTCTCTCTTGTTCAAATCGAACCTTTATCAATTTTAATGGTACCCACAGCTTATCTTCTCCTGTAGAAACAAAAGCAAAACCTCGTCCCCAATGTAATACATACCCTGGTTTCCATTCTGAGGTCAGCACATCCTTAAAGCTATATAGGCTGATTTAATTCTGTAGTTTTTTCTATTATCCAATGTCTCTCTGCAGCTGTTGTTCCTTTCTCATTGGCATTCTGACATAACTGGATGTCAACATGCAGAAGGTTGCAAATAAATCCACATCTGTCACCATGCACAAAACCCAAGTCCAAGTGGATCAAAGAACTCAACATAAATCCACTTACACTAAACTTCACTGAAGGGAAAGAAGGAAGTAGTCTTGAACACATTGGCAGAGGAGACCACTTTCTAAATATAACACCAGTAGCACAGACATTGATAGCAACAATTAATAAATAGGACCTCCTGAAATTTAAAAGCTTTTGTATAGCAAAGAACATGGTCAATAAGACAGCTTACACAATGAGAAAATGTCTTCACCAGGCCCACATCTGACAGAGGGCTAATCTCCAAAATATGTAAAGTTCTCAAAAGTCTAGACTTCAAAATACTGAACAATCCAATTAAAAAATGGGCTACAGAGCTTAACAGGGAATTCTCAACAGAAGAATCTCAAATGACTGAAAGACATTAAGGAATTGATCAACATCCTTAGTTATCAGGGAAATGCAAATCAAAATGACTCTGAAATACCATCTTATACCTGTCTGAATGGCTAAGATTAAAAACACTGAAGACAGCTTATGTTGGAGAGGATGTGGAGCAAGCAGAACACTCCCTCACTGTTGGTGGGAATGCAAACTTGTACGGCCACTCTGGAAATCAGTATGGCAGTTTCTCAGAAAATTGGGAATCAATCATCTTCAAGACCCAGCTATACCACTCTTGGGCATAAAACCCAGGAATGCTCAATCATACCACAAGAGCACATGCTCAGCTATGTTCATATCAGCATTACTCATAATAGCCAGGACCTGGAAACTCCCTGGATGCCCCTCAACTGAAGAATGGATAAAGAAAATGTGGCACATTTACACAATGGCATACTACTCAGCAGTAAAAAAAAAAACAAAACAAAACAAAACAAAAAAACAGTGATATCATGAAATTTGCAGGCAAATGGAAGGAAGTAGAAAATATCATCCTGAGTGAGGTAATCCAGACTCAGAAGGACAAAGATGGTATATACTCCCTCATAAGTGGATACTGGAGTAGGGCAAGGGATAGCCAGACTGCAGCTCACGGCTCCAGAGAGGCTAGCTGACAGGGAGGGACCCTGGACACAGCGAACATCTAGTGAAGTAGAAGTGGATGGGATCTGCATTAGTGGACTGGGGGTGGGGGAAGTTGCAGAGGGCAAGGAATGGAGGGTGAGAACATAGGGAAATGGGAGGGTCAAGCTGGAGCCGGGCTAGAGTGGGAGAGCAGGGAAGGATATACCGTGATAGATAAAGACATCATTGGAATAGGAAGAGGCAGGGTACTAGGAAGCTCTTACGAATCCACAGGGATGACCCCACCTTGGACTGCTGTCAGTGGTCAAGAGAGTTCCTGGACTGGTCTACTCTGGTGACCAGTCTAGTGAATAGCCTAGCTGTCATCATAGAGCCTTTATCCAGTGACTGATGGAAGCAGATGCAGGGATCTGCAGTCTGGCGGAGGGAAGAAGTGGGATATGTGGGTGGTATGTAGGGTGAGTAGAAAATTTGTTAATAAAAAAATGAAAAAAAAAATCTAATTCATTTGCTTTGGTAACTGCTTAGGGGACCTGCAATTTTGAATGGTTATTTTATGTTCAGGAAAGTTAGGTATTATTGATGACTCTCTGGTCTCTTACAACCCCAAGCACAAATATGTATGTAGCCTACCTTCTAAATACTGGGTGAATTCATATTATTTTTCTATGTTATTGTGGTGTTCATAATTCACTCTGACATTACTCATCGTCTCTATTTCTGCAAAATATTTTCATTCTCCCTGCTTCTGGGTTTACCGCACTCCAAATGATCCTTCACAGAGAATGTTAAAGCCCAGCTACTTTTCAGAGAATTAAACATTGTTCTATGTGTAGTGTGTGTACGTGTATATGTGTGTGCATGTGCACGTGCTCATGTGTAACTGTAGAGGCAGAAGTAGCAGTCAGAGTTTGACATAGGATGTCTACCTCGATTGCACTCCACCTCATTTGTGAGACAGAATTGTTGCTGGAGAGCTTCTCTCCAGGTTCCACCAAGCCCCGCAGTCCCATAGTCCAAGTATAAAATAATCACTCAGACACTTATATTACTTATAAACTGTATGGCCGTGGCAGGCTTCTTGCTAACTATTCTTATATCTTAAATTAACCCATTTCTATAAATCTATACCTTGCCAGGTGGCTCACCAGCATCTTTACATGTTGCTTGTCCTGGCAGTGGCTGCAGTGTCTCCCCCTCCTTCTTCCTGTTTCCCAATTCTCCTCTCTCCTTGTCCCACCTATACTTCCTGTCTGGTCACTGGCCATCAGTGTTTTATTTATATAGAGTGATATCCAAAGCACTTCCCCTTTTCTTCTTTTTTTAAAAAGGAAGATTTTAACTTTAGCATGGTACAATTACAGATAACAAAATAATTATCAAGCAAGAATTACAATTACAATATTAAAGAATATGTCCTATCTATCTTATATTTGTGAGTTTAAGGTTTTATATCTACCTTATGTTTTATCATAACTGAGAAAATTACAGCTATCTAGTCTTTAACCACATCAAAGACCTCAGAAGTATATATTACCTGAGAAATGGGAGAAGGATGTATGTAACTTTCAGGAGTCTTGCAGGGTAGACAGAGAGAGATGACAGCCTGGACAGTCACCTAATGTTCCTTTGTAAAGTTGGGGAATCGGTCTTTAGCTCACAGGGCTAGAGTCTCTCCGTAATTTTTTTCAGTGTCCTATAGAATGTCTGGCAGTTTTCTCTGCAAAGCAGGAAACTGAAGGACCATCTTGTCAAGCAAAGTTCAGTGATCATCCTTCCATGGGTTTTGCATGTCCAGTCAATCAAGCAGTCCAGCCAAGAACAGTTTCTTGCCCAAATGGCTATCTTTGCCAAGGTGAAGATAAACTCCATATGGAGTGTCTTCGATACCCATCCTCCTCTTTGAAGTAAATCCAGTACTGTCAGGAGCAGACATGTCTCACTGTCCAGAATGTCTAAATTTTTTTTAAAACATTTTAAATGCCATATTCTGTAGGTCTTTGTAGTGTTTAAAGACTACCTATCTATCTGAAATATATCTTTGTATACCCAGAAGACTTAACTAACATGGCTATGAATATGATTATCATAGATGACTAATTATTAATCTATTTCTTAATTATCTATTACAATTTTAAATGAGTTACATAAACATAATACTTCAAACAAGAATAGAAATATATATACAATATAACAACATTAACTTCAAGTTTGTATCAACAAACTAAAATTTATACCAATGTAAAACATGTTAAGCATAAACTAAAAATCTATACCAATGTGAAACCTTTTAAACAAGTTGTTCTTGTAAAGTAGGTTCATTAATCTACCCTTTTATTTTATCATCTCTATATCCTATATCTATATCATATCCCCTTTTCTTTTTTCGAAAGAGATCGCATTTATAATCAACTTGTTTTAAATAAAAAATAATGATTTTTCTCTGTCCCACACCAGAGGGCTCTTCCTATTTGGGACACAAGAATCTCTTAACCATTTTTTTAATGCAATATGTCTGGGTTTAGAGGGGGATTGAGCCAATCCTCCTCTAAAGCCAGCTTGGTATATTTGGGAAATTGGGCGTAGCATCTCTTACTACTTCCTGCTGGAGGGGGAGCGCTGTATCTTATGGGGATGCAAAGATAATTTTAAGCTTATGGGGTAGTCTGTGAGGCTGTACTGTGTGAGCCAGTTGCCTTGAAACCGTTCTGGATGTTAGATCATCTGGGCCATGGTGTCATCGGAGATCTTTCAGGGGGTCTTAGCTGGTGAAACCTGATGTATCTTAATCTGGAACAAATCCATAGCCTCTGGCTTTCTGTGGAAACAAAAGCAGAACATATTTTCCAAAGCAACATATCCTTACATCCAAATTTTGAAGAAAAGTTACCTTTAAAATATACATATTGGTTTAATTCAACATCTTTTTTGATCAAATGTTTTTTTGCAGTTAAAAATCCCAAAGACAACACAATCCAGATTTTCTGTGTAATATTCATCTTTACATGGCTTTTTTATATTAGTTTATCTTTTTTGTCTCTTTCAAGCCTACGTATATTTTACACACATTGTAAACTATTTTATCTGAATCAGTCTTATTGTGAGCCTATTGCTTTAAACTGCAGCATTCTAAGACTGAAATGGTGCTTTGGCTGCTACCTCTGCCCAATTGAGCTCCCCAACAGTAAGGAACAACTACCTCAGTCACTGTCAGAGGGGTGTGCCGTAAACTTCCACTTTGGGCGCCATTTGTTGCTGGAGAGCTTCTCTCCAGGTTCCACCAAGCCCCCCAGTCCAACAATCCAAGTATAAAATAATCACTCAGATGCTTATATTACTTATAAACTGTATGGCCATGGCAGGCTTCTTGCTAACTGTTCTTTTATCTTAAATTAAACCCATTTCTATAAATCTATACCTTGCCATGTGGCACGTGGCTCACTGGCGTCTTTACATGTTGCTTGTCCTGGCTGTGGCTGCAGTGTCTCCCCCTCCTTCTTCCTGTTTCCCCAATTCTCCTCTCTCCTTGTCCTGCATATACTTCCTGTCTGGTCACTGGCCATCAGTGTTTTATTCATATAGAGTGATATGCACAGCACAGAATCTCTCACTGGAGCTCACTGTTTCACTTAGGCTGGCTGGTTGCCTGGCCAGGGAGCTCTAGTATCTGACTGTCTGCACATCTCTTGTCCTAGCCCTGAGAACACAGAAGTGTATGTCACATTCCCTAGATTTTACATAGGTAGGGATCTGAACTTCGATCCTCATGCTTGTGTAGAGCATTTCATTCATCACACCATCTCTTTAGCCCTTGTACAAAATGTAAGACAAAAAAATTGACAGGAATACCCTGTATCAAATCCTCCAATTACTTCTTAACACTCAGGCAAATTCCTTAAAGAAAAGAAGATGCCCTTGGTGTCCTACTCATTTCTGCATTTCCAAGGCCTCATATCATCAGCATTTAGCAGTTTTCTAGTTATTATACGTTATGAATTATAGTTGTACAAGTTAATTTGTATTAAAATTTAAGATGAATTAAAAAATAAGATGAATTACCTCATTTACTTTATCTCTTGGGTTGTATTTTTATTTTATACTATAGTAATATAGACATTTAAAAAATGCCTACATTGAATGTATTAGTCAGGGTTCAGCAGAGAAACATAACTGACAGAATGACTATATATACACATAGACACAAATGTATGATATATATATATATATATATATATATATATATATATATATATATATGCCATTTATTAGAGTGGCTTTCAGGTTGTGGTCCAACAATTCCAACAATGGATTTATCCTGTTGGAAAGTCCAAGAATCTATTGGATTCTTGTTCTTGTTCATCCATGAGGCTGGATGACTCAGCTGGGCTTCAGTATACACTGGAATCCCGAAGAAGCAGGCTCTAATGCCAGTGAAAGAATGGACTTGCTAGTGAGAAAGAGGGCAAGCAGACAAGGAACAAGAGCTACCTTCTTCCATGTCCTTCATAGAGACTGCCACCAGAAGGTGTAGCCAAGATTTAAGGTGAATCTTCCCATCTCAAAATATCTGAAATTACGGTAGGTCTTCACATTTCAAATGATTTAATAAAGAAAAATCCCTCACCAATTTACCCAACCACTTCAGTTTTAGTTAATTCAGGATGTAGTTAAGTTGAAAACCAAGAACATGCATCCCACTGGTCATTATTATGACAATAATAGCAAATATAAATCTTTTTTCATGATTTTTTTCATTCTTTAAATTTATTTATTATATTTAATTTTATATATCAGCCACGGATTCCCTTGTTCTCCCCCTTCCCCCCAGACCCCACACACCCGCCTTCCCCCCAGCCCACCCCCCATTCCCAGCTCCTCCAGGGAAAAGACTCCCCCGAGGATTGAATTCAACCTGTTAGATTCAGTCCAGGCAGGTCTAGTCCCCTCCTCCCAGGCTGAGCCAAGTGTCCCTGTATAAGCCCCAGGTTCCAAACTGCTAGTAAATGCACTGAGGACAGGACCAGGTCCCACTGTCTGGATGCATCCCAAGCAGATCAAGCTAATCAAATGTCTTATTTATCCGGAGGGCCTGATCCAGTTGGGGGCTCCTCAGCTATTGGTTCATAGTTCATGGGTTTCCTTTTGTTTGTATATTTGTCCCTGTGCTTTTTCCAACCTTGGTCTCAACAATTCTCGCTCATAAAAATACTCCACTTTCACACCTATTGGACTCCTGGAGCTCCACCTGGGGCCTGAAAGTAGATGTCTTTATCCAGATTCCTCAGTCCTTGGATGGGGTTTCTGGCACAACTATTAGGGTGTTTGGCCATCCCATCACCAGAGTAGGTAAGTCCCAGCTGTCTCTCGACCATTGCCAGCAGTCTATTGTGGGGATATCTTTGTGGATTTCTGTGGGCCTCTCTAGCACTTTGTTTCTTCCTTTTCTCATGTGGTCTTCATTTACCATGGTCTCCTATTCCTTGTTCTCCCTCTCTGTTCTTGATCCCGCTGGGATCTCCTGCTCCCACAGGCTCTCTTTCCCTCGACCCTCGCCCTTCATTACTCCCACTCATGTCCAGGTTGTTCATGTAGATCTCAGCCATTTCTCCATCATTGGGCAATCCCCATGTCTTTCTTGGGGTCCTGTTTTCCAGGCAGCCTCCATGGTGATGTGAGTAGCAGTCCAGTCATCCTTGTTCCACCTCTAGCATCCTCCTATGAGTGAGTACATACCATATTTGTCTTTCTGAGTCTGGGTTACCTCACTCAGGATGATTTTTTTCTAGATCCATCCATTTGCCTGCAAACCTCATGATGTTATTGTTTGTCTCTGCTGAGTAGTATTCCATTGTGTATATGTGCCACAATTTATTTATCCATTCTTCAGTTGAAGGGCATCTAGGTTGTTTCCAGGTTTTGGCTATTACAAACAATGCTGATATGAACATAGCTGAGCAAGTTCTCTTGTGGTATGATTGAGCATTTCTTGGGTATATGCCCAGGAGTGGTATAGCTGGATCTTGGGGGAGATTGATTCTCAATTTTCTAAGAAAGCGCCATATTGCTTTCCAAAGTGGTTGTACAAGCTTGCATTCCCACCAGCAGTGGAGGAGAGTTCCCCTAGTTCCACATCCTCTCCAGCATAAAGTGTCTTCAGTGTTTTTGATCTTAGCCACTTTGACAGGCGTAAGGTGGTATCTCAGAATTGTCTTGATTTGCATTTCCCTGATGATTAGGGAAGTTGAGCAATGTCTTTCAGCCATTTGGGATTCCTCTGTTGAGAATTCTCTGTTTAGTTCTAAAGCCCATTTCTCAATTGGACTGTTGGTCCTTTTGATGTCTAATTTCTTGAGTTCCTTATATATTCTGGATATCAGTCCTCTGTCAGATGTGGAGTTAGTGAAGATCTTTTCCCATTCTGTAGGCTGTCGCTTTGCCTTGTTGACCGTATCCTTTGCTCTACAAAAGCTTCTCAGTTTCAAGAGGTCCCATTGATTGATTGTTTGTCTCAGTGTCTGTGCTACTGGTGTTATATTTAGGAAGTGATCTCCTATGCCAAGGCATTCGAGACTATTTCCTACTTTCTCTTCTAGCAGGTTCAGAGTAGCTGGATTTATGTTGAGGTCTTTGATCCACTTGGACTTAAGTTTTGTGCATGGTGACAGATATGGATCTATTTGCAGCCTTCTACACGCTGATATCCAGTTATGCCAGCACCATTTGTTGAAGATGCTTTCTTTTTTCCATTGTACACTTTTGCCATAATTTTTTATCCCCCAGGCCCATCTGCCCGAGACCCCTGCCACTTTCTGAGACTTAGAGACCGGCCGCCAGCTCCCATTCTGCCCCGGACATCCCTTCTGGACCAGAGAGAGCTCCCATTCTGCCCTGGTCTTCCCTTCTGGACAAGAGCTCCCATCCTGCCCTGGAGTTCCCATTTGGACAAGAGAGCTCCCATCTGGACAAGAGAGAGAGACTTCCTGAATCTGTCAGCTCTTTCTGAATCAAATGCACTGACAAGACCAAGAAGAAACCACAAGGAGATGGGCAGACGTCAAGGCAGAAATACATACAACAAAATGAAGAGCAATACAGCATCACCAGAACCTAGCCCTCCTCCAACATCTAGACCTGAACATCAATAATTGGAAGAAGCAGAAGAAAACAGCTGTATGAATAACATCATGAAGAAGATAGAGGCTTGTGTAGAGGAAAAGACAAAAAATGGGAAGAACGCTATAAACAACTAGAGGAAAGGGCAAACAAATTAGAAGAAGTAAGCAAATATAAAGCTTAATCACCATTAAAAAGTAAAACAGTAAGTATTGTTTCATTAGACTGAGAAGCCAAAGCCTGCACAATGACGTGGTGGAGAATGGTGCTTGAATAACTTGTTGAAGATAGAAGACTTTCCCGAGTCCATTGGGAAAATGGCAAAAGTTCTACTGTTTCCTGGGCAGACTGGAAACAACACAGAGCTCCTGGGGCAGATGGTGAATGTACTAGAGATCCTTGGCCAGGTGGTGATATTCCTTGTTACCTCTGCTTAGATGGTGATGGTACCAGGGAACCTGGAGGGAAGGCAAGTGTTCTGCAGAAAGAAGGCAGGAAGTAGAAGGATCTTTAGATGCTTTGGAAGACATAGAAGGTGTCAGTTCCTCTTGAGCTAATGGTGCAAGTCCTAGAGTTCTTTGTACATACGTGGACTTTCCCTCACACTCTTGGGCAGATAAGAATGTTTTCACAGTTCCTAGTTTAGATTTTGAAAGCAACAAAGCCCGTTGGGCATAGGGAAAATTTGGTGGAGCCCTTAAAAGAGATCGAGACTGTCCCTGAAGCCCTGGAGCAGATGTGATCTCCATAGGCCCTTTGGACAGAGAAGGGCTTTGAGTCTCTTGAGAAGATGTGGAATGTGCAAGAGACCTTTGAGCAGATTAGCCAAGTCCAACCATCTTGTGGTCACATGTGGAACACTCCAGGGACTTTTGGTCAGATAAAGAAGATGTGAGACTCACCTGAGTAGTACTTGTAGCTATTGATGTTTCTTTGGGAGCAGGAGAAAATACAAGGTCCCCTTTTGTATTAGGGAGAAGGTTGAAACTGTCTTCCTCAGACGAGGAAATACTGACGTCCCCTTGATCAGAAGGATCAACTCTCAACCTCTTTTTGGTAGGCATGAGATACTCTGGGTCAACTTTGTTAGAGGGAGAGCGTCTAATATTTCCATCCTTAGAAGGGATATACTTGAAACCCTCTTGTGAGGATGCAGAAGATCCTAAAGCACCGTGGTTGGATATGGTAGATCCTAGGGCCCTTTGTGAGATGGGGAAGGAAGGGTCTATAGCCTCTTACATAGTTGTGGCAGCTTTCTGATACTCTTGAAGGGATTGGAACATTCTCAGAACCTCCTGTAAAGTATGGGGAGGTCCGGTGGGTACTCATGTACAGGTGGAATCAAAGGAATTCCCTTCTCTAGATGTGAAAGTTGCTACAGACTCTTGTGTACACCTGTCATATGCCATGGCCCCTTGATCACATAGGGGTTGGATCCAGAACTCTGTGTACAGGTGGACTATGTCCTGAAATATCTTTTGTAGATGTGTTGAATCAGAGAACCATTTCTTAAGGTGGGGATGTGGCTGGAGCCCCTTTTGTAGATGTATCCCTTCCCAAAGTACCTTGATCAGATAATGTAGAACTCAGAGAAGCCTGGGCAGGTGGGGAATGTCCTGATATCCCTGGTATATATGGAGAAATTCCAAGAGCCTCTCCTACAGAGGTTGAAAGTTTTAAAGACCCCTGGGAAAGTAGGGAAGATTGTGTTGTGTCAGCACCTTGGGCAGATGTGGAACTTGTGTGTCACACTTGGAGTGTCTTGGAATATGTTTGGTTATTTTGGGCCCCATGACAAGACAGGAGGTCCATTTTGGCCAGCAGTGGATATGTGAAGCCCACTGGGTCTGATAGGGACATCATGAAATCCCCTTGTTCAGAGGGAGGATCTCTCCATCTCCTTTTGCCACAGTGGGAATATCCAGGGTACCTTTTCATAGCAGGGCAATGTTTGACGTTCTATTTGTGAGAGAGACTAGGTCTTTGACCCTCTGCTCTAGAACTGGACAATCCTGGAGTTTCCATGACAGATATGGAAGCATTTAGAACCCCTGGGGAAGATGTTGATGGTGTTAGAGCCCTTGGTGTGTGTTGAAAAGTCCCAAGAGTGCACTGGGCAGACTTGGGAGTTCCTACCACCTCTTGTGCATATGTGGAATTCTCTAGGGGCCCTTCTGAAGAGGGAAAAGGTCCTTGAGCCCCTGGTATAGATGTGGATAATTTCATAACTGCTTGGTCATGTATGGGTGTTATGAGGCTCAGTTGGGATTTAGTGGTCTGGCTTAGGCCCCTTTGGGCAGTAAGGGAATATCTGAGCCCATTGTTTAATAGTGGAGCACATTTAAAGCCCTCTTAGTTTAATAGGCAACCAATGAAATTGCCTTGATCAGAGCAGGCATGACTCAAGAGCAGAAGTAGATTGCTTAGGTACTTTTGAGGAGGGGGGGAATATCCTTGACTGTCTTCATTAGAGGGAGTTGCTCTCCAGATACCTTGAATGGCTATTAAAAGTGTTAAAGTCCCCTGAGGAAAGCTGGTGGGACTCAATCCATTTCAGGAAAATGAGAAATCACCGAGTCCCTCTTTTGGAGAAATTTTGAAACCCTCTTTGTCTGATGAGCTTTGTTGGAGGACCATTTTATGAGAAGGGCCTTGTCTAAAACTTTTGGGGGGAGACTTGTAACAATTGGTGATGCCTTGGGTAGAGTACAAACTTCTGAACCTCCTTCTGGTAGAGGAGACATGTTTGATTTTCTTTTCAATACAAGTGGGAGGTCTCTGGAATGCCTGGGCACGGGCCCAGCGCCGGCCCGCAGAGGTAGACAGCCCAGCGGCAGCGGCCGACAGGGACATTTAGGCCTGGCGGCAGCCGGCAAAAACATTCAGGCCCAGCAGCAGCCACAGAGGTAGACAGGCCCGGCGGTGGAGACAAGCAGACGCAGGTAGGGTTGTGGCAGCGGCCCACGGAGGTAGACGGGCCTGGTGGCAGCGGCTGACAGGGACATACAGGCCCAGCGGCAACCGGCAGAGACATACAGGCCCGTTGGTGGTCTGCAGAGGCAGACAGACCCAGGGATGGAGACAAGCAGACACAGTTTAGTACAGGGACGCCCCTAACCCCAACACCTGGAGAAGAAGCTATCTCTGTGGGTCGGAACCAGAACGAATCTGAACACTCTGTCTGAGGACAACCCAGGGCCCAGCTGCTGATCCTGTGAAACCCAACAACTTGGAGGTGTTGGTGAGACTACTCTACTCAGCTGAAACCCATCTGGGAGAGGATTCAGATGTCTACAGTTTGAAGTCTGAAGAAACAAGATCAGCTGAGGAGTTGACAAATGAACAAAACGTGACCTGGGAACACAGAAGAAGGCGCTACCCAGCCACCAAACCAGATCACCAGAATCATAAGTATATAATTCACTGACTGAAATCAGCTGCCCCTGAAAAAACAGCCCAATAGCACCAATTTAACCAAGAACCCCTACTAAACCAAGACTAAAAATTAGAACAAGAGAGACACTCTCAGACACAGACACCACCTGCATCGCACAGAGGAAGAGATGAGTAGACGCCAGTGCAAAAACACAGGCAACAACATAAAGACCTATATGGCAACATCAGAACCTAGTGATTCTACACCTGCAAGACCTAAACATACCATGACAGAAGAAACAGAAGAAATCAACCCTAAAAATGACTTTAAGAAGATGATAGAGGCCCTTAAAGAAGAAATAAAACATTCCCTCAATGAGGAAATAAAAACTTTCCTTAAAGAGGAAATGAAAAACTACCTTAAAGAGGAAATAAAAACTTTCCTTAAAGAGCAAATGAAAAACTCCCTTAAAGAGGAAATAAAAACTTCCCTTAAAGAGGAAAAAAAAACTCCCTTAAAGAAATGGAAGAAAAAACGAACAAAAAAAATGGGAAGAAATCAAATCAAGCCAAGAAAAAGCAATTAAACATGAAAGAAACATTCCAAGATCTGAAAAATGAATTTGAGACAATAAAGAAAACACATGCTGAGGGAATGCTGGAAATAGAAATCCTGACTAAACGAACAGGAACTACAGAAACAAGCATAACCAACCGATTGCAAGAGATGGAACAGAGAATCTCTGACACTGAAGACACGATAGAGAAAATAGATTTGTCAGTCAAAGAGAACACTAAAGACAAAAAAGTTGTAACACAAAATGTCCAGGAAATTTGGGACACCATGAAAAGACCAAACCTAAGAATAATAGGGATAGAAGAAGGAGAAGAATACCAACTCAAAGGCACAGAAAATATATTCAACAAAATCATAGAAGAAAACTTTCCTAACCTAAAGAAAGAAATACCTATGAAGATACAAGAAGCTTACAGAACACCGAATAGGCTGGATCCAAAAAAAAAGTCCCCTCGCCACATAATAATCAAAACACTAAACACACAGAACAAAGAAAAAATATTAAGAGCCGCAAAGGAAAAAGACGAAGTAACATATAAAGGCAAACCCATCAGAATAACACCAGACTACTCAATAGAGACTATGAAAGCTAGAAGATCATGGACAAATCTCATGCAGACACTAAGAGACCACGGATGCCAACCCAGACTATTATACCCAGCAAAACTCTCAATCACCATAGGCAGAGTAAACAAAATATTCCAGGATAAAACCAGATTTAATCAATACCTGTCCACAAACCCAGCCCTACAGAAAGCACTAGAAGGGAAAATTCAACCCAAAGAAGCTAAACACATCCATGAAAAATCAAGCAATAGATAATCCCACACCAACATACACCACAGAAGGACAACACAACACAACCACAAAAAATAACAGGAATTAACAATCACTGGTCATTAATATCCATCAATATCAATGGTCTCAACTCACCTATAAAAAGACACAGGCTAACAGAATGGATAAGAAAACAGGACCCATCCATTTGCTGCATACAAGAAACACACCTTAACTTCAAAGACAGACACTACCTCCAAGTAAAGGGCTGGGAAAAGGCTTTCCAAGCAAATGGACCTAAGAAACAAGCTGGTGTAGCTATTCTAATATCTAATAAAATAGACTTGAAACTAAAATCAATCAAAAGAGACCAGGATGGACATTACATATTTATCACGGGAAAAATCCACCAAGATGAAGTCTCGATTCTTAACATTTATGCTCCAAATACAAAAGCACCCACATTCATAAAAGAAACATTACTAAAGTTTAAAATGCACATCAAACCCCACACATTAGTAGTGGGAGATTTTAACACACCACTCTCACCAAAAGATAGATCTACCAGACTGAAACTTAACAAAGAAATAAAGGACCTAACAGTTGTTATGACTCAAATGGACCTAGTAGATATCTACAGAATATTCCATCCTAACACAAAAGAATATACCTTCTTCTCAGCACCCCATGGAACCTTCTCAAAAATTGACCACATGCTTGGACACAAAACAAATCTCAACAGATACAAAAAAATTGGAATAACCTCCTGTATCTTATCAGACCACCATGCCTTAAAGTTAGACCTCAACAACAACAAAAATTATAGAAAACCCACAAACTCATGGAAACTGAATAATGCCCACCTGAAACATCAATGGGTCAAGGAAGAAATAAAGAAAGAAATTAAAGAGTTCCTAGAATTCAATGAAAATGACAGTACAACATACCCAAACTTATGGGACACTATTAAAGCCATGCGAAGAGGAAAATTCATAGCTCTAAATGCACACATAAAGAAGATGGAGCAATCCCATACCAATGAATTAACAGCACAACTGAAAGCTCTAGAACAAAAAGAAACAAACTCAGCCAGCAGAAATAGATTCCAGGAAATAATCAAATTGAGGGCTGAAATCAACAAAATAGAAAACAAGAGAACAATACAAAAAATCAATGAAACAAAGAGTTGGTTCTTTGAAAAAAATCAACAAGATAGACAAACCCCTAGCCAAATTAACCAAAAGGCAAAGAGAGAGCACCCAAATTCACAAAATCAGAAATGAAAAGGGAGACATAACAACAGACAACGAAGAAATCCAGAGAATCATCAGATCATACTTCAAAAACCTGTACTCCACAAAAATGGAAAACCAGGAAGAAATGGACAATTTTCTGGATAAATACCACATACTAAAATTAAATCAAGACCAGATAAACCATTTAAATAGACCAATAACCCCTAAAGAAATAGAAACAGTCATCAAAAGTCTCCCAACCAAAAAAAGCCAGGACCAGATGGTTTCAGTGCAGAATTCTACCAGACTTTCAAAGAACTAATACCAATCCTCTTCAAAGTGTTCCACACAATAGAAACAGAAGGAATACTACCAAACTCTTTTTATGAGGCTATAATTACCCAGATACCCAAACCACACAAAGATGCAACAAAGAAAGAGAACTACAGACCAATCTCCCTCATGAACATTGATGCAAAAATACTCAACAAAATATTGGCAAACCGAATCCAAGAATACATCAAAACAATCATCCATCACAACCAAGTAGGATTCATCCCAGGGATGCAAGGATGGTTCAACATATGAAAATCAGTCAATGCAATACACCATATAAACAAACTGAAAGAAAAAAACCACATGATCATCTCCTTAGATGCTGAAAAAGCCTTTGACAAAATCCAACACCCCTTCATGATAAAGGTCTTAGAAAGATCAGGAATACAAGGAACATTTCTAAACATAATAAAAGCAATTTATAGCAAGCCAACAGCAAACATCAAATTAAATCGAGAGAAACTCAAAGCGATAACACTAAATTCAGGAACAAGACAAGGCTGTCCACTTTCCCCATATTTATTCAATATAGTACTAGAAGTTCTAGCTAGAGCAATAAGACAACAAAAGGAGATCAAAGGGATACAAATTGGCAAGGAAGAAGTCAAACTTTCACTATTTGCAGATGATATGATAGTATACATAAGTGACCCCAAAAACTCTACCAGGGGACTCCTACAGCTGATAAACTCCTTCAGTAAAGTGGCAGGATACAAGATCAACTCAAAAAAATCAGTAGCCCTCCTATACACAAATGATAAAAGGGCTGAGAAAGAAGTCAGAGAAACATCACCCTTTACAATAGCCACAAATAATATAAAATACCTTGGGATAACACTAACTAAACAAGTGAAGGACCTTTTTGATAAGAACCTTAAATTTCTAAAGAAAGAAATTGAAGAAGATATCAGAAAATGGAAGGATCTCCCATGCTCATGGATAGGTAGGATTAACATAGTAAAAATGGCAATCTTACCAAAAGCAATCTACAGATTCAATGGAATCCCCATCAAAATCCCAACACAATTCTTCACAGACTTGGAAAGAAAAATACTCAACTTTATATGGAAAAACAAAAGACCCAGGATAGCTAAAAGAATCCTATACGATAAAGCAACCCTTGGAGGCATCACC